>NC_056732.1:1102460558-1102625558 GCF_019279795.1 Protopterus annectens
TCATACCTTAAATAATTAGGTGGGATCATAAAGCTATCTCCTTTGAAGTAAAATAAAACCCTAAAAACCCAGTAACTAACACTGATGCTGCTGAATATAATAAGTATAAAAAACCTACTACATTTATGCCTGTTTCTCAACCAGTGATGGATATATTTTTGAAAGTTTGTGAGAATTAAATAGATACACTTCTTATGTCCAGGCTTAGACCAGAACACTTTAATTTAAATTTGCAAGAAAAGCAAGCACTGGATGATCTCATTGCTGACAGAAGTATTGTTATAAAATCTGCAGACAAAGGAGGTACAGTAGTGGTGCTAGATTATTCTACATATGTGGAAACTATGAATAATATGTTAGATGAAACTACGTATACTCTTGTGAACATGAAAAAAAGTGAGAGAGATTAATAATGTGAAGAATGATTTGTTTCTTCTATTACAGACTAGTATTATTTCTAAGGATTTATAGGATTACTTCATGGTAGATTTCCCTAAGATTCCTAATATATCAGGTCTACCTAAGATACATAAACCTTTGGAAAAACCTCTAAGGCCAATAGTAAATAGCTCAGGATGGGTTACAGAACTATTTCTAAATGAGTAGAAGGACAACGTAGACCTATGGTTAATAAGGCTGTCTCTTTGTTGAGACTCTTCACATTTTTTACAACAATTAAGTGAATATATGGAGAGCTTGAATTCAAATGCAAGATTTATTCTTGTGACCTTAGATGTAAAGAATCTATTTACATTCATTCCTATGAACCAGAGGCTTTAATGAAAGAGTAGCATATATGGGCACACCCTTAAACTAATACTTTGTTGAAGCACCTTTTGATTTAATTACAGCATTCAGTCTTCTTGGGTAGGAGTCTATCAGCATGGCACATCTTGACTTGGCAATATTTGCCCACTCTTCCTTGCAAACGTGCTCCAAAGCTGTCAGATTGTGAGGGCTTCTTTGTGCACAGCCCTGTTTAGGTCACCCCAGAGATTTTCTATTGGATTTAGGTCTGGGCTGTGGCTGGGCCATTCCAAAACTTTAATTTTCTTCTGGTGAAGCCATTCTTTTGTTGATTTAGCTGTATGCTTGGGGTTATTGTCATGTTGAAAGGTGAAATTCCTGTTCGTCTTCAGCTTTCTAGCAGACACCTGAAGGTTTTGGGTCAAAAGAGACTGGTATTTGGAACTGTTCATAATTCCCACCACCTTGACTAAAGCCCCAGTTCCAGCTGAAGAAAAGCAACTCCAAAGCATGATACTGCCACCACCATGCTTCACGTGACGTTGTACTTTATAATGGGTCTAATGAATGACGAGTAGAGGGGAGCAATGACCTCTTTTTTCCTGGATGAGAACCCTTTTATGATGAGGTGTGCCACGTAGAAGGACTTCCTGACTACTGTGGCGATGTGACTATCAAAGGAGAGACTACTGTCCACCTGGGTTCCAAGGTCTCTTATCATGCATTCGGTGTTACGTAGATTGCTGCCTTATGTGGTAGTTCATGGGTACAGAGTTTTTACCAAAGGGGATGACACTGCAGTTTTTGGTATTGAGCTTGAGGACATGGATCTGACACCAGTTATCTGCCTCAGTGAGGCCCTTTTGTAGGATGTCCATATCATTTGGGGACTTGACTATGGCTCCTAGTTTGCAGTCATCTGTGAACTTCGTTAGCCAGAGGCCTTCTGTGTTGGCCTCTACTTCAGAGAAGTAGATCCCAAACAGGAGAGGTCCCAGGACGGAACCCTGTGGTACTCCACTTGTCACTGCTTTGAGGTCAGATTTGGAGTCTGCAACTTTTACAGTCTGGGTTCTGTCAGTGAGCCAGTTGGCAGCCCATCTTGTGACGTAGGGATTTATACCTAGTTTAGTGAGTTTAGCTATAATTCCAGAATGGGGGATGGTGTCGAAAGCCTTGGCAAGGTCAAGATAGGCTGTGTGAACCACCTTACCCTCATCCACGGCTTTGGTGACTGCCTCAAAGAGGTCGATCAGGTTCAGGAGGCATGATCTGCCTTTCACAAACCCGAACTGGGTGGGATCCAGAGTTTGGAGGTTACCAATGTCTTTGTTTAAGAGTTCCATGTTGATACATTCCATGGCCTTGCAGACCAGGCTCGTCAGGCTAATAGGTCGATAGTTCCCAGGATCAGTGGTGGTTCCCCCTTTGTGGAGTGGGATAACTGTTGCTGTGCACCATTCAGTGGGCACAAAGCCTGATGCAAGGCTATTATTGAACATGGTGCTTAAGTGGGGAGCCAACGCAGCCTGGGATGTTGTCCGGTCCCATGGATGCTGTGTTTTTGGCTTTAGGGAGTGCAGCTTTTACCCATATAGTTGTGATTACAGGGACTCTGCATTCTTCCTGTGTAGATATGGTCTTTTTAGGGGGTGAGAGGGGGGTAAAGTTAGCACTGAACCTATCTGTCAGGATGTTGGCAATATCAGTTGGTTCTATAATTTTCGTGCCTTTGTGCTGTAACTCAGAGCAGATCTGGGTGTTGCAATCTAGATTCTTTACATAGCTATAGAATGCTTTGTGGTTGTCCTTAGATTTAGTCGCGATTTTGTTTTCGTAGCTAGCTTTGGAGGATCTTATAAGGGATCTCAGCTTCTTGCTGAGGCTAACCAGGGAGCTCCTCCACTCATGGGATGTTACTCTCTTTTGCAGTAGTTTCTTCCTTCTGTTGTAGAGTTTGTTTATGGCAGGGGACCACCAGATTGGCTTCCTTTTTTTGGAGGATAGCGTCTTGGTTCTGTTTGGGATAGTATGATCCATGCACTCATGTAAGTGCTTATACAGTGCATTTGTGTAGGATTCAGCAGTTGTAACTGTACTGTCCATCTGCATGGGTGTCATGAAGTTCACCACTTCTGTCTTAAGAAGCATGAAGTTGGCTTTGGAGAAATTTTTTACTGTGGTTTCCTTAATGGGGGGTGGGGGCAGGATGTGGATATCAAGGGTGATAAGCTTATGGTCAGATTGGACCAACGAGGAATTGACTTCAGGTGTGGAACACCGGTCACTCATGTTGGTAATGATTAGGTCTAGGATATTGTTTCCCCCGGTGGGGGTGTGGATAAGTTGATCTAGGGCATTGGGGTTTATGAATTCCAGAAAGCATTGAGCTAAGGAGTTGGTACATGAGTAGTTTTCCCAGTTAATGGTGGGGTAGTTGAAGTCACCCGTTATTAGGGTGGTTGAACCCTAATATTTTCCAGTACATCAGGAAAAGAGGAGTAGGAATCCTGGGGAATCTGTAGCAAACTACAATTTGGATTGCAGTTTTGCCCAGAGTTAGTTGCACTTGGATAACCTCGGATGCATTATGCTGAGCAACTAGCTTGGAGATGTGGATATCCTTAATGAATATAGACACACCTCCGCCTTTGGTGTTTCGGTCCAGGTTACATGGCCGAAACGTGTGGTATGAGTTATAGCCTGGTAGTGCAAGGGTTCTCTCTGGAGCCTTGAACCAGGTCTCAGTCACTGCACAGATAGCGATGTTCTCCATTTTAAGGAGTTTCTTGAGTGAGTGCATTTTGAGATTTAGACTTCTAGCATTGAGTAGCATTACCCTCAGTTTTTGCTTGCCTGTTTCTGTTATGGTGGTGAATTTGTTATTTGAACCCTGCCTAAAAAAGGCACTATAGGGGCAGCAAGAGCCTTAGCCAATATCTGGAATCCCAGGGGCGACAGGTCCAGGCCATCTGTGGCAAAGCATCGTGGTCTGTCGACCATGTCATCCCAAGCAGACAGATACTGGATCCCCTTAGAATGACTTTAGAAGCTTAGCCAATTGTTTAAGTCAATCATTTTGTCCTTGTACTGCGGTATCATTCTGGGCGATGGCAGAATGCTACTCAGGGCTAGGGTCATACCTGCCTGGGCTACAAGATCGGAGAGCTCTTCCATGTTGTCCAGGGAGGGAGGTACATCTCAGGTCATTCACAACAACATGGACAATGACAGAGTCCTATTTGTACTTGTTGTGGAGTGACCTGAGTGCGTGGGTTATGTGGCGGATCCTGGCACCCGACAGGCAGCTGACAGTAATCTTCTCCTTGTTTAGCCTGGTGAGTGGGACATCAGTGTGCCTGACTATAGAGTCACCTGTGACTAGTGTGTTGGGTACATTGTTTTGCCTTATTGGCTGTGATTTAGTGGCACACTGAGTCTGTGGGCTATGTGTCATGTGGGTTGTGTTGGGGGATGGAGGTTGCTTGCGTTTCTGCTTTGGAGGTCTCTGTTGCTTAGACAGATTATTATTGAGAGCCTCAGCGAATGTTTTTGTGTTACTATGTGTGGATTTTGGTGGTATAGATTTAGGGAGACTATGTGATGAGTGTGGTGTGGTGCAAATGTTTACCTTCTCCTCATGACTGTCAAGTTCAGTCTTGGTTGGAGAGAGCTTTACCTCCAGTTTGGCTAGATAAGTGCATCTCTCACAGGTTGTAGTGTTGGGTGGTAGGTGGAGAGGGTTGTCTGTGTACATGAGGCAATTTCTACATTGCCTCAAGATGCCCAGATTCATCAGATTGACAGGAGAGAACACTGAGAGCTGTCCCTTGGACATGCCTGAATAAAAAACTATTTTCCTCTAGATAAGTGAGGAAAGTGAGTACAAGAGCTGTTTTTCTCTAAGTAAGTGAGAAAAGTATGTACAAAAACTGTTTTCCTCTAGGTAATGAGGAAGACTGAGTGCTATAGTAATTAGTAGCTTGTTTAGTGCTTACAAGTTCTGAACAAGTGCTGAGCATGAATAAGCAAATTTAAGTGCTAAAACTAAGAATCTGTATCTGCACTAGACGAGTTACAGGACAGAAACAAGTGCAAATGCAGGCTTTCAAATCAGAAAGTTGAGAGAGATGGAAGATTGCCCAAACGGTCAATAACTACAATTTCTGGGCCAGAACCACTCCTTATGTGGTAGACAGGTTACCTAGTGCTTACCACTCCCACTGATAAGTTAGAAGGCTTCCCTCCAACACAGAAAGGCTTGGGGGGCTCAGAAGCTTACATACAGTCCTGGATACAACAAATCTCTATCTGGAACAGTAGTTATAGGAAAGGTAGGAAACAGGCTTACAGTTTTTTACAGAAAAGTAGCAAAAAACAGTAGTAAAAACAATTCACGTGCAGTGCAAGCTAGCACACTTGAGTATGCAGCAATATTAGACCAAACACAGTTTAAAAAATGCAATTAAATTAAAAAGGACTAAAAGCAAGTGCAGAAAGAGTTTATTAGGTAGAATGTGGTAAAGAGATGGGACTGGGGGAGTGTCCCAGATCAAATCTACAGTGGAGCGGGCAACTGCAAAAGCCACCAAATTTAAACTACAAACCAAAAATAGGGAGGGTGGGACAAAACCGTTTCAACAGAGATCTAAGCAACAACTAACAGTACAAATTTTAAAACCAAAAAAATATTCTCAGCTCTGTATATTTGCATTTGTATACTTGCAACCCTATTCCATAGGCCACACATATGGAGAACACGGGAGATTGTTGTCACATGTAGTACACAACCAGTACTTGCTAGAAATTCCTGCAGCTCCTTCAGTGTTGCTCTAGGTCTCTTGACAACCTCCCTGACCAGTTTTCTTCTTGTCTTTTCATCAATTTTGGAGGGACGTCCAGTTGTTTGCAATGTCACTGTTGTCACATATTTTCTGCACGTTTTGACGACTGTCTTCACTGTGTCCCATGGTATATCCAATGCTGTGGAAATTTTTTGTATCCTACTCCTGACTGATACCTTTCAACAGTGAGATCTTTTTGATGCTTTGTAAGCTCTCTGCGAACCATGGCTTTTGCTGTGGCAGGCAACTGAGTAAATGTCAGGAAAATCCTACTAGGACAGCTGAACTTTATTTGGGGTTAATCAGATTCTCTTTAATTGATTGGAGGTGTGTACCCAAGAAGACTGAATGCTGTAATTAAATGAAAAGGTGCTTCAACAAAGTATTAGTTTAAGGGTGTGCACACTTATGCAACCAGCATATGGTACGTTTTTATTTTTTTATATTTTTCCTGTAACAGATTTGTTTGTTTTTCAATTGCATCGTAACAGGTTATAGGTTGCATCAAAGGTGGGCAAAGTTTTGAAATGATTTATTGTGGTCTCATTTTTTTATATCACAAAAACGTGGCACTTTAACAGGGGTGTGTACACTTTTTATATCCACTGTACCTCTCTGTTATATGAAGAGAGACGTCATGGACCTCTCTAAATATGTGGCTCAGACCGTTGTCTTGCACTTGAGCAGCATTCTGCTTTCAGGAAAGATGATCCCACATTAAGAATAAAGCAAGATTGACTTTAACAGTTGGCTTAGTTTCTGGTGTCAATCCAAGGGCATTAAATTTCTTTCAACCTGGGAGGACATGGTCAGCAGACAAAACTGATTTGGAAGATATGGCCTGCACCTGTCCTCCTGGCTTCTGGATTTTGGCTAAAATTTTATCCGCCCTCTCAGAGACTTTTTTTTTTAGGCCATGACAAAGATTTGAATCCCACCAACATTGCAGATAAAACCCAGAGGAACCTAAACGTGTTACTGCTTAATGATATGAGTCTTAGCAAGAAACGCCATGCACTATAAGCTCTAACTATGAAGAATATATATATATATATATATATATATATATATATATATATATATATATATATAGACATCTGTGTCACTACCAAGACATGGATTAAAGCTGCAGAAAGTACTTCAGCAGTGCAAGGCAACAGTGCATTCCGCACATTTAGACCATCAGCCACACAAATGTGAACTAAAGGAGGAGGTGTGTGCTCAAGGTTTGTTAAACAGGATAGTATCATGGATTTCATCCTCATACAGTCTTAGATGGAGTCCCTTAACATATCTTATCAAGCTGTAGGTCACTGTCTACATCTCAAGAATCTCACAACTCTTATCTAGACTGATTGGAAGCACTGTCCATCCAGCCAAACACAGACTGTCTCCAACTTGCAGGCACAGTTTCCTGGACCTTACTTTGATCAGTTATAGCACACTAACCAGAGATTCAGACATAATGGACCTTGTTCTCACAAATACGGGAGAGTGTTGGCCCCGCCCCTGCATCACATACTCACTGGTGAGGTTGGATCACAAAGCTATCATATTTAAAATAAAAATCAACTTGGAAAATAAAGCAAAACTGTTGTAGTTAGAAACTATTGTAAAGCAAATGACATGTTATTAAGCAGTAAGCTACACAACCCAGATTTCATAAAAAAGCCTATGAAGAATTATTCAAAGGAACACTGTACAAACATGTAAATGGATGCATAGAAGCTGCTGTACCTACCAGAAATAAGCCCAAAACAAACCCACAGTGGTGGAATCCTGATCTTAACAGAGCATATAACAAAAGTAAAAATTGTCATGGCCATAGTCTTTAAGAGAAACTCTTATAATGACAAGAGCTCACTAATAAATCTAAACGGGAAACGGAGTGGACAAATTAAATCTAAAAAGGCCAATTATGAGGTCAAGATAGCTTCTCAGGCTAAAGACAACCACAGGGCCTTCTAGAGATATGTCCAATACCTCAAAGGTAACATGCAACAGTGTCCAAAACTTGTATTAAATGGTACCGCCTTCAGTGAGCAGAATGACATAGCGAAACTAATGAATGACAAATGTTAAGTTGTCTATCTCGCCTTCATTCTTGCTGGTTGGGTTCGGAGCCTATCCTCGGCTCCGACTCGGCCATATTCAGAAGCTCGAGAGCTGCTTACTGGCTCGGCCACCCTCTATCCCATGATGCCTGGAGCTAGATACCCAGATCTCTTTTGCTGCGAGGTTGTTCTGCTGGCTCAGGTCATATAAAACTTATTATTACTAGTTTTTTCTGTCATAAAAACTGTTAGTTTAGTGCAGAATTCCCTTTTTAGTTATAACTATTGTATTTTAGTGTTTTCTATCTGAATCCCTTCTCTTTTTCAGAAACTTGTTTTAATTAGAGAGTCCCCCCCCTTTTCTAGCCCTTTCCTTACCTCAAAAGGTTTCCGTTTAAGTTAGAGGATAACCTTTTCTGCCTTTCTCTATTAAAAAAAAAATATATATATATATATAATAATTAATAGTTGTTGTTTATAGTATCTATTAGCTAGGTTAGTTGTACTTCTGTAGTAGTAGTTATTGTGTTTGTGGTAATTTAACCTTAACTTCTGTGTCTAGGTTTTTTCCTTTGTTTCTATTCAGGATGTCCAAGGATCCTAAGCCGTCCGGATTCAAGAAGTGTGACTCATGCTGTCAGAAGATGTCTCTGACAGATGGGCACACTTCTTGTGTTTATTGTCTGGTCGCCGTGCACCTGCAGGACTCTTGCTCGATTTGCCACGCATTTAGTCCAAGAGTCCTGCAGGAGCGCAAAAACAAGTTGATCTTGAGGGGTTTACTTAAGCCCCAAGATTCACTGGATAAGGCTCAGCCAGTGAAATCTTCTAAGACACCTAAACCTTCGGCTCCCAGTTCGGAGCCGTCGCTGGGTGAAAGGGTACCATCTATCTCTGTTCCGGCTGGAACCGAGGTTTCTCCCTCCCAGCCGGCCCCGGCACGTTCCTCGGAGCCGTCTGGGAGTAGAAAAAGATCTAGATCTACTTCTCTGGAGTCGATACGTTCAGCTCTGAGATCACCTTTGCTCCAATCGAAGCGTAGTCACCACTCATCCCACTCTTCTCGGTCCTCGAGACTTTCAGACCATGACTTGGAAAGAGTGGTCAGTAGACTGTTAAAATCGCAGGCCCTAGCAAAAATGTTGTCCAGCCCCCCTCATCAAGGGTCGGCTCCGCCCACATCTACAGATATTCCTCCTCCGACTCCTTTGAGCTCCGAGCCAGAGTTCGAGTCGTGGAACCGTCGGCTCTGATACCTTGTCCTTCGGTTCCGTCGTTGGCTCTGATCCCTTCCATGGTACCGTCCCTGGAGGGATCTGGGCACCGAGACTCCGTCGGCTCCGAGGGGGCGAGTGGCATCAGACCCTTGTCCGACCCCGTTCTCCCCCTCAGGGCTTTGGCTCAGGTGAGCTCGGCTCCCACATCAGCCTCGGAGCCGTCCCTCTCGGTGCGGGGAAGGATTCCGATTTCCTCGGAACCTGAGCTCTCTCTGCGTCCGGGCAGGGACACCTTCGAGGTGATGAGGAGTGTTCTGGCCCCGGAGTCAGCCCCACGTTCGACCCCATCGGCTCCTCCCCCTATGGTGCCTGCGTCAGCCTCTGCCCCTATTCCAGACCCCAAGCGTGGGGATCCAGCGCTCCAAGACACCCCTTTGGGTGTATCGTCCTCTTCCGAGGCCTTCCCTGATCATTCAGAGGAGCCACCTCGCAAGAGAAAATGCAAGAGGAATCATGTTGACTCCCCTGAGTCTGTCACCTCAGATACCGACTTGGAGGATTCGGAAGGGTCCCCTAGATCCCCCTCTGAAGATGTCTCATTTTCAGACATCCTTGAGATGCTTAGGCAGAGGGGGGAACTGGACTACCCTAGCCCCTTCTGAGGACGAGTCGGTATTCCTGGATGTGTTTGGCTCCCGACCTTCCACCTCCTGGTTGTCTCCGCCCTTCGACCCACTGATGTCTGTCACGGCTCAAAGGGCATGGTCGGCTCCAGATTCTGTGGAACCAACCCCTAGGAGACCTGCTAAATTCATAACTGCTCCAGTGGATGAACAATTTTTGACAAAGGGCGTCCCCGTTGATGCCATGGTGGTTGCAGCGGCCACGAAAAAGGAGTTAGCTGAAACTTCTTCATCCTACTAATAAGGAGTCTTGGATGATGGACAGATACGGGAAGTGGATGTTCGTTTCAGCGATCTTCTCCATGAGGTCCCTGAATTATTTGTGCCACTTCACCCATCTTCAGAGGGATCTCCTTAAAGAGCTTGGAGATACCCTCCAAGATCCATCAGCTGAGGGGGCTCAGGCTAAGATGGCTTCCCAGCTGGCAACTCTAAATTCAGTGGTGAACTCCTCCATGAGGCTCATATCTTATGCCGCTGATGGTGCGAGTAGAGCCGCAGGCACAGGCGTTGCCTGAGGAGGCACGCTTGGATGCCGCTATGTAACTTTGCGGAACCTTTCAGAGCGTCTTTCACCAATACCCCCTTCGATGGATCCGCTCTTTTTGGATAACAGGTGAAGGATACCCTTACCAGGTATGAGCAGGAAGGCAAGACTCTCTCTGCCGTGGGAGTCTGTTTTTCCACTCCGTCCAGACCCTATCCCAAAGGTCAGAAGAGTGGAAAGATGTGGTTCCGGAAATCCCAGGGAGCCTTGCTGGACACACGTGGTGAGTTCCCATCCAGGGGCAGAGGAGGGAACAATAACAGACGCCGCCCCCTTGGCAGAGGGGTCCGCAAAACCAGGGCAGCAGAGAATCCTTCTCTGACAAGCCCTTTCAGGTTCCCTGAAGGGTTGCCTGGCTGCCCACCACTGGAGGCAGTCGGGGGAAGATTATCACTGTACCCAAAAGCCTGGCAAGAGATAACTCGAGACAAGTGGGTACACTCCCTTATATCTGGAGGCTACAAAATTCCTTTCCTGCGCCCTCCCTTACTGTCAGACAAGTCCCTTCCAGATGTTCCACCCAGTCTAAGGGATCCAGCAGTCCAAGAAATTTCAAAACTGCTAAGAAAAAGAGTCATCCAGGAAGTCCCAGCAGACCAGCTATGATCCGGAACTTACTCAAGGTTCTTTTTGGTACCAAAAAAGGCAGGGGACTGGAGACCCATTCTGGATCTCAGCCGGCTAAACAGGTCTGTTCGAAAAACCAAGTTTCGGATGGTCACGCTACAGTCCATTCTGCCCTTTTTGGGTCAGGACAATTGGATGTGCTCTATAGATCTTCAGGATGTGTATTACCTCATCAAAATGGACAAGCATTCCAGAAGATTCTTCCGCTTCCAGCTGGGAGCCAGTCATTATCAATTCAGAGCTCTGCCCTTTGGTCTCACCACAGCCCCCAGGTTGTTCACCAAATGTATGGCAGTAGTTACCGCTCATCTCAGACGTTTAGGATTCCAGGTGTTTCCATATCTAGACGACTGGCTCCTCACTGCTTCCACCAGGCATCAACTTCTGCTAGCCAGAGCCTACGCTATCCAGACTTGCTCCAGGCTAGGTATCACAATAAATTTCAAAAAATCTGCATTGTCGCCTGTCAGTCTGTCACCTTTATAGGCGCAAATTTAAATACAAAAGACATGTTGGCGAGCCTCCCACCAGACAGAATACAAGTAATTCGCCAACATGTGTAGGTCTTATTAGCATGCAGAAGAATTCAAGCCAGGTTCGTCCTCCAATCTGTAGGTCTCATGGCAGCAGCAATCGTGCTCGTTCCTCTAGCTCGTTTTCACATGAGGATTCTCCAGTGGCTTCTCTTCACCCAATGGTCCTTCCAGCAGCTTCCTATGTCTTGCATGATTATGATCACAGAAGCATGCAAAAAGCACCTTGCTTGGTGGATGGTCTCCACATCGGTGCCTCAAGGCAGACCCTTTGTCCCATCACCTCCAGTTGCTACGGTAACCACGGATGCCTCCCTGATCGGGTGGGGGGGCATTATCAGGGCAGGACAGTCCAAGGCATCTGGCAACCTCACGAGTACCATCTGCATATAAACATCTTGGAGATGAGGGCCATGCTTCTAGCGTTGCAAGCTCTTCAGGACTCTCTTCCTACTGGGACCATTGCAATTCAAACGGACAATATGTCTGTAGTATGGTACATCAACAAGCAGGGCGGAACCAGGTCCTACCCCCTATGTCGAGAGGCACTCAGACTCTGGCAATGGGTGATCTCTTCCCAACGGTTTCTGATCGCAACGCACATCCCTGGGAAGTCCAGTGTCATAGCAGACAGGCTCAGCAGAGCAATTCTCATGCCTCATGAGTCGTCTCTGAATCAGGTAGTTGCGGACGAAATCTTCCGCAAATGGGGTCAACCCTGCTGCAACCTTTTTGCAACTCCCTTCCAACAGCAAGTGCAGCAATTTCTTCTCTCTCCTTCCACTTCTCGGACATTCTCCCAGAGACACTGTAGTCCACGATTGGCCTCAGGGACTTCTTTATGCATTCCCTCCGTTTTCCTTAATTCCCAAGCTAATACAGAAAGCTACCACATTGTGTTGCAAAATGATCCTCATTGCTCCGTACTGGCCTCAACAGATATAGTTCCAGTTCCTGCATCATCATCTTCTCGAGCAGCCTTGGACTCTGGACCTAGTTCCGGACCTCCTGATCCATCAATCGGGCGGGCTGCATCAATCCCTGCAATCTCTCCAGCTCACTGCTTGGTTGCTCCACTTCCGACATTAGCCAGGCTTCCTGATATCTCCCCCTCGGTACGCGAAATTATCCTATCGTCACACAAGTCTACTACTAGAAAAACTGACGCTAGTAAGTGGAAACGTTTTTCTTCCTGGGCAGAGGCCAAGAGTGTAGACCCTTTTTCAGCCCCTGTACATCATATTTTGGAATTTCTTGCAGAACTCTCTCATGCTGGTTCCGCTTCTGCTACGATTAGAGTTCAGTTAGCTGCAATCTCAAATTTTCACATTGGTATGTCAGAAAATATCATGTCTCATAAGCTATGTAAAGCCTTTCTCAAAGGGACCACCCTGCTCAAGCCCCTGGTGAGAGATCCTCCACCTCCGTGGGATCTAAATCTGATTTTTAGCTTCTCTAATTTTGCCCCCCTTCGAACCTGCAGCATCCTGTTCCTTGAAGTTCTTATCTTGGAAAACCCTCTTTCTGGTAGCTATTACTTCAGCTAGAAGAGCTTCGGAACTTCAGGCTCTTTGTACCCGTCCTCCATACCTAGTGTTCCACAATGACAGGGTTACTCTCAGGACTAACCCTTCCTTCCTTCCTAAGGTTTCTTCAGAAAGTAACTTGAATCAGTCCATAGACCTTCCTGTCCTTTTTCCCAACCAGTCCAACGGGGTGGAATATAAATTGCATCAGTTAGACGTTCATAGGCAACTACGTTTTTATTTGCACAGAACTAAGAACATCAGGAAGTCAGACCAACTTTTTCTCTCTTATGCTCAGGGTAAACAAGGCCTTCCAGTCTCAAAAGTAAACTTATCTAAGTGGTTGACTACGATTATCACATTTATCTATCAAACGAGGAACAAAGAGTTGCCTGTCAAACCAAAAGGTCTTTCCACCAGAGCTTTAGCCACTTCTGTCGCCTTTCAGGCTAGGTTGCCCATGGAATCTGTTTGTGCAGCTGCTACATGGGCCAACCCATATACTTTCATCTCACATTATAAAGTGGATGTGGTCTCCAGGAGCAGAGCTGATTTTGGTTACACGGTTCTGAAGAGTTTGTTCCGATGAGCCACCCAGGTTTTTAGGTGCTAGGGACGCTGTCCCAACCAGCAAGAATGAAGGCGAGATAGACAACTTAACATAAAGACGTTATGTACCTACCATAACGTTCCATGTTAGTTGTTTTCTTCTCACCTTCTTTCTTGCGTCCCACCCTCCATCCCCCTATCTTAGCGGACCGAGAAGAGTTCTTTATGGTTTTTCACTGGCTGAGTCTTCTCTGGCTGTTCCTCTCTGCCTAGTAGCCTCATTAGTAGGCTTTTATATATTATAGGATATGATTCTTTCCTTTTTACATTGGCAGTTAGACTTACCAAACGAGATCTGGGTATCTAGCGCCAGGCATCATGGGATAGGTGGTGGCTTCGAGCCAATAAGCAGCTCTCGAGCTTTTGAAGATGGCCGAGTCGGAGTCGAGGATTGGCTCCGAACCCAACCAGCAAGAAAGAAGGTGAGAAGAAGACAACTAACATGGAACGTTATGGTAGGTACATAACTTCTTTTTTCAGCTCAAGCTTTACCCCCCACTCCCCCGACCCCCCAACTATCAGCATATAGCCACGATCACTAAGGCTAAAAACACAGTCTCACAGGTGCCTGGCAGTATCCCAGGTTGCCTCCTAACTAGGCTGAAATATTAATTATCGGGACCACTTAAGTCACTTTTCATGTACAGCCTCAGAACAAGCTGTGTACCAAGCAAATGGAGGATGGCAACAGTTATTCCCCTTCTGAAGGGCGGACCATCAACCAAGCCTGAAAACTACAGATGCATTAGTCTAATATGCAAAGCCATGGAATGAATTGTCATGGAAATGATCATCAAAGACATTAACAACCTACTGACACTGGACTCATGCCATTACAGTTTTGCCAAGGGGAGATCGTGCTTCCTTAACCTGGTAGAGTTATTTTTAGAAGGTACCCAAGGCAATGGATGAAGGGGAAATCGTGCATACTGTCTAGCTAGACCTGGTCAGGGCTTTCGACACAAAACCACACTCTGGTGTTGCGGCAAAATTCACAGAACTATGCATAAATCCCTACACAATTCACTGGATTGCAGTGCCTTTCGGGAAAAAAATCTCCACAGGCAAATTATTCCATTGATAAGACACCACTAAGAGTTGACACCATAGTTAGAGATCTAGGAACATATGTGGACAGTAATCTGATCTTTGACCTACAAATAGCCAAGGTAATAAGAAATTCATTCAGTGTTACCCATCTTATAAGTGTTTGTCATGCATATCCAAAGAAGTTATAGTACCACTATACTCAGCCCTTATCCGATCTATCATTGAATACAGTGCCCCCTTTGGCATGTGTCGAACCAGACACTTGCAACAGCTGTAAGGGCAACAAAGGTATGGTATGATTACCCTGTTTTAAACTGGTCACATAAAGGCTCTATCTCTGTATTCCGTCTCCTGTTGGCTGCTGAGAGGGATCTCTGCCAGGCTTACCGGGCTTCCTCAGACATGGCTATGATGGACCTGTTGCACATGCAAAAAACAAACACCACCAGAAACACTAGATCCAGGGATTCGAACTTCATTTGTGACATAAACAAAACATGCTGGAGGGGCAGATATGTGACTCAAAGGATCACCCTTTTCTGGAATAGACCCCTCCCCCAATCCATGTGAAGCGGTGTCCATTCCCTAGCCCTATTCAAATGTAATCTTGACCATTGTATGGAAAATCACAAATTCATCCATGGACTGGTCACCATGTCTCTTAGTAAACATTCCATAACTAACAATACCCTCTCACATAACTTTTTAGCCACCCCCCCCCCAACAAACATACCCCAATTAAGATGTACAATGTTACACAGGAATGCACTGGGTTAGGTTGTGTGGCTAGGCTTATTAAAGGCCCTGGTGATCAGTAGCCTAGTATATACCTATGATCCTGTGGTGCAATCCTCACCTAAACCGGGTACATAATAAAAGAAGAAAATTCATGGCCAAAATCTTATCAGGAAGAGCCAGTTCCTTAAAGACAGTTGCTGTCTCATACAACTAAGCAAGAAACTAAGAGGTCTAATTATGTCCAACAAGACCAGTTATGAGATCAGGATAGCAGGACAGCATCTCAGGCTAAGGACAATTACAAGGCCGCCTTCAGCTATGTCTATAAACTTAAGGGTAACATACAGCAGTGTGCTAAACTGGTGGTGAATGGTACCACCTTTACTGATCATGGTGACATAGCAAATCTACTGGCTGATAATTTCATCTCAGACTTCACCCCCCACCAGTTGAAATCCTTTCCAACATACTTCCTGTAACTATTAGCAGGAACCAGGTGCTGGCAGTACTAACTAAAGTCAAGAATACTGCCTCCATGGGTCCCAACAACATAATCTGGTTGTGGCTGTATTTTGAACAGACAAAAACACAACCTATCATGACCAGCTGAGGCATTCTTCGACAAGAGCCTTGAAAAAGACTACATTCCAAGTGAATGGTGGATCCACTGCAGTCACTCTCATCGACAAGTGTGGACTATCAGCTAACCCAAGGAACTACAGACCCATCAGTCTAACAAACCTACTATGCAAAATCATAGAAAAAATATCATGGAAATGATGATCAAGGATATTGACAATCTATAGACACTGGAAACATCCCAGTTTGGCTTTAAGATAAGGTCACGCCTACTTAATCTAGTAGACTTCTTTGAGAGGGTCACCAAGGCAGTGGATGAGAGTAAAACAGTGCCTACTATGTCTCTTGACCTGGCCAAGCCATTCAGTACAGAATCCCACTCGGGCATTGTTGACAGGCTCTTTGAGCTAAGCATAAATCCCTGCATAATTCATTGGATTGCTAGCTGGCTGACAGACAGGATCCAAGAAGTGAGGATCGGTGAGACCAAGACGCCAGTCACCAGTGGAGTACCCCAAGGCTCTGTGCTGGTCTGACACCTGTTTGGCATCCACTTCTCAGAAGTCAAGGCTAGCATTCAAGGCCTCTGGCCCACAAAGTTCACAGATGACTGTAAGTTAGTAGCTATTGTAGGTTCCCCCAAGGCACCTAACATCTTGCAAAAGGGTTTAACACAAGCAAATCACTACTTAGTGCCATGGCCTAAAACTCAATGCCAAAAAAATGCATTTTAATGCCCTTTGGGAAAATGTCAACTCAAGTTAATTGCTGCATCAGTAAAACACCACTAAGAGTTGACCCAGTAAGGGATCTGGAAACATATGTAGACAGAAATTCCTTTGATGAACACATAGCTAGGACAATAAGGTAAATCATTCAATGTCACCCAACTTCTAGCTAAGGGTATGGCATGCATGTCCAAGGAAGTTATGGTACCACTCTACTCGGCCCTTATCAGATCTCTCAGTTAAATTCAGTGTCCTCTTTGGCATATATCTAACCAGAGACTTGCAAGAGATGGAAAGCCCACAAAGGTTTCTCACCTGGAGAATTCAGGGCATGAGTACTTTGTCCCACACTAATCACCTAAAGGGTCTGCCTCTTTATTCGGACTCCTACAGGCTGCTTAGATGGGATGTTTGCCTGGCTTACAGGGCTTCCTCAAACCCAGCCGTGATGGACCTGTTGCACATGCACAAAAAAAAACAGCACCACAAACACTAGATGCAGGGGAACAAACCTCAACTGGGACATAAACAGAACATGCTGTCCCAAAGGATCCCTCCGCTATAGAATGGACTCCCCATCCATACAAAATAGAGTACATCCATGACTCTGTTCAAACAAAATCTTGATAATTGGATGGGAAATCATACATTTAGCACCTGCTCTGGCCCCCACGTGCCTTATTGACATAGGTCATCTATGAGATAAATAATATCCTAACTAACACCCCCCCCTTGAAATCCTTAGTTAGCGGTTTACTAACATGCCTCCCCCACATAGACCGCCATGGTACTTGGTACCAAAATGGTTTGGGGAGCTCGGCTAGGTGTGTCAGATGTCCTTCAAGGATGCATCTGCAGTCCTTACAAATGGGTTGTCCTGTCGTCAGGCAGCCCTTCGGTCGGCTGGATTCCAAAGTCTGGGTCTGGCTTCGGCTGGTGTCGCACTTCACCCGACGTCATAGCTGCAGTTACTCGGGTATAAAGGAATCAGCCGACGCCATTTTCCTCAGTCTTTCTTGCCGCGTGGCGCCCGAAGCAGAAGCTGTTCGCAAGTGCCGGTCGGTCAGAACCAGAGATTACTACTACCGAATACTTCTTCTACTACCGAAGACTTCAAAAAAGCTAAGTACCCCGTTGGGGACTCTTTCTTGCCTCAGCCGATGTCAGAAAAAGTGAATAACTGTTTAACTTGTGGGAAACAAATACCTCATAAAGATTTCCACTCTTACTGCTTACCTTGTTTAGGCCCAGACCACGACGTAGCAGCTTGTCTAGCCTGTGCTTCTTTTAACCAACGGACGCTTAGACGTCGGTCGGAATTTGCTGAGCAGTTTTTCGGCTCTGATTTTGCTTATATTATGCCGTCGGATCCTCCGACTTCACAAATATCCAAAAAACGCAAGGAAAAGGACCGACACTCGCGGTCCGCGGTTTCAGACGAAACCGCGGTTAAGCCAACCGCGAGTGTCTGGGTTTCGGCTGAAACCGAGCAAGCGGTTCTTCCTTCAACCGAAAACATACCTTCTACCGAGGCCTCTTCCAACCTGGTAGAATCGGCTTCTGAAATCCAACCTGCAGCTGTGGTTTCTCAGGAATTATCTGACACTATTCCCTTGGATATTTCAACCCCTGCACGTGGTGCTGCTAGGCCTCCTGCAGCCATGTCCATTAAGGCCTTTGCCAGGGCTAAAGCAGCTAAAGCTACTAAATCTGTGCCTGTTAAGACCCCCTCTCACAGGCCCAGCTCCAGTTCCCAAATGTTCACACTAGCAGAGGATCTCATTTCTTTAATCCGGGGATCTCAACCTCACCCAGACATGGCCTCTCACCCACCTCCAGAGAAGAGGCCTAGAGCAGAGCCCCCTGAGCCAGTTTCCACAGATGATTCCTCTGATGATTCAGATAATACAGACTCTCCAGAGGCTCCTTATTCCCCTTATGAAGACTCTGATGCTGAAGAGTCCATCCCTTCTGCCTCTCCGCCTGAGGAATTTTCCTTTGGGGAAACCTTGCATGCTATGAGGGAACAATTTCAGTGGCAGGGCCAAGATTATTCAGACTCCAGGAAAAGGCTTAGAACCTTTTTGCATTTACCACAACATAGGCCTTTAGCTATACCTCCAGTTCTTTCTGTTGTAGATGATGCATTTAATGATGCTTGTACTGCTCCTGATTCTTTACCTCCGGCCCCTGCTAAGCCAGCCCGATAGGTTCTACAGGGTCCCGGACACACATCACCATTTATACAAGGCTCCTTTTGCAGATCCCGAGACCATCTCCCAGAGGCCTAAGGCTGTAGCAGCTACCTCTGCCAAAAATCCCCTCCCCTCTGAAAGGGAATCCAGGTCCTTAGAGAGATGGGGTAAAAAAGTTTACACTTCTGCCACTCTGTCAGCTAGGGCCTTGAACTATCAATTTCATATGATCCAATATCAAGAGTTTATGCTAGACCAGTTAACTAAAAAACTGTCCTCTGATGAACCTTTAGATAAGAAATATGTTCAGGAAATGGTACATAACATTCAGCAAGTTAGTAACCATTCTTTGAAATGCGGCTATGATGCACTGGAGGCTTCCTTTAGATCAGCCATGACTGGCACAGTTATCAGAAGGCATGCATGGTTAAAAGAGCAGGCCTTACCGGACCATGTCAAATCAAAACTATTAGATGCTCCCATGGACAAGATCAATTTGTTTGGTTCGCCTGCACAACAGGTACTGAAGAAGATGGAAGAGAAGGCAAAATCTGTCCAAATAGTGAAAGATTTCTTACAGGTCCAACCTCCAAGGTTTAGCAGGAATTGGCCCTCCAAGAATTGGTCCGTTCCAGACTCCTCCAAAGCACAGAGAGGCAGGAATAGGCGTTCAAGAGGCAGAAACCAATCCAGGGGTGCCTACAGGGGGCGCCAGTGGCAGGGTAACAACCAGCGAGGCACAGACACAGCCACCACCACTACAACAGGACAATCACAGTGACTTGGCTCTGGCACCGCCTACCAGGGAACAACTAGAAGCACCCTTAGGCGGAAAGCTAGCTTTATTTTCAAAAAACTGGCATTACATCACAAGAGATAGGTGGATTTTGCAAACTATAGACCAAGGTTACAGGTTTCATTTCCATACTCTACCAGGAAAGAGAGGAATGCCAAACCTACCTCCAAATCAAAAGGCAGAAGCTCTACAACAAGTAAATCAATTATTAAAAATGAGAGCTGTGGAAAAGGTACCATATATGGAGTAAGGAAAGGGCTTTTACTCCAGACTCTTCCTGGTACCAAGGAAAGAAGGCAAATGGAGACCTATTCTCGATCTGTCTGCTTTGAACACATTCCTCATTGTTCCAAAATTCAAAATGCTGACCCTACAGCAGCTTCTTCCCATGCTGGGCAAGGAGTCTTGGCTGGTTACTCTAGATCTCAAGGAGGCATACCTGCACGTCCCCATACGACCAGATTGCAGAAGATACCTCAGATTTCTTGCAGGATCAGAGCATTATCAATTCTCAGCATTGCCCTTTGGCTTATCTACTGCGCCCAGAGTGTTCACGAAATGCCTGGCATCAGTAATCGCTCATTGCAGGCTTCAGGGAATCCAAATCTACCCTTACCTGGACGATTGCCTGATACAAGCGGACAACAAAAACAAGCTAGCAGAAGACTTGAAAAGAGTCATTTACCTTCAACAAGCCTTGGGATATACAGTCAATATAAAAAAGTCAAGGCTGATACCATCCCAAAAGATAACCTTTCTGGGTGCGGAGCTGGACACATCCAAACAAATGGCATTCCTAACAGTAGAAAAACAGGAGCAACTCCCTCTCTACTTCTTGGCATTAACAAAGCAAAACCATCTAACAGCAAGAAAAGTCCTACAGGCATTGGGCTTCATGGCATCCTGCATAATATTGGTCCCACATGCCAGACTGCACATGAGAAAGCTACAGTGGTACCTAAAGAATCTATGGTCTCAGCACAAGCACAGCCTAGAAGCTCACATTCCAATAATTCCATGCCTGAAGCAAGAATTCCACTGGTGGGCTCAGGCCTGTCAATCAAACGAAGGATTGCCCTTCCACAGCACTCAACCGAGCCAAACCATCACAACAGACGCCTCAGACCTCGGTTGGGGGGCCCACATGATGGACAAATGCATACAAGGCTTATGGACCCAAGAGCAACTGCACCTACACATAAACCTAAAGGAAATGCTGGCAGTAAAACTGGCAATTCAGGCTTTCAAACCATTCCTTCGACAAGGCCAATTGATGATAAGGACAGACAACACCACAGTTATGTGGTACATCAACAAGCAGGGAGGCACACATTCATAACACTCCATGCCGGATGGCCCTGGACCTCTGGAATGTGGCCCTGGGTTACAACATTCAGTTACAAGCAATCTTTGTACCAGGAAAAGAAAACACTCTAGCAGACATTTTAAGCAGGACTACCACGGATGCCCACGAATGGATGCTGCATCTGGACATCTTCAAAACCATAACAAGAAAATGGGGTCTACCAGAAATAGACTTATTTGCATCCCCACACAATCACCAATTAAAGAAATTCTGCACCAGGACGTACCATCCACTGGCATGGAAGGCGGACTCCCTATCCTTCAGTTGGAAAAATCTGACAGCATATGCATTCCCACCACTTCCTTTGATGCACAAGGTGCTATTGAAGATCAAAGAGGACCGCCCAAGGATCATTCTGATAGCTCCAGATTGGCCAAGGCAGCATTGGTACCCATTACTGAGGAGCATGTCTCGGGAACAGATGTGGCACTTACCCCTAGTTCCCTTGCTATTAACTCAGAACAACTACAACACCCTGCATCCAAACCTGAAAACATTGCAGCTGGCTGCCTGGAACATTGCATAAGACAAATTAACCCAAATTTATCCCAAAGGGTTAAGGACATTATCTTGGAAGCTCGCAGACCTTCAACAAGGAAAACCTATTCTGCAAAATGGAAAAGATATCTCGTTTGGAGTACTGCTAAAGGGGAAGATGTGTCACTGGTAAACATAGCCAACATCCTGGAATACTTGGCAGAGCTATTCCACAAAGGCCTGTCCTATTCTTCCATTAAGATTCATGCATCAGCTATTTCAGCAGAATACGACTTGGATCCTCCAGTCTTCTCACATCCTCTGCTCAGGCAGTTTCTGAGAGGAATTAAAAATGTAAAGCCTGCTAGGAAGCCACCATTACCTGCATGGGACTTGAACTTTGTGCTGGAAAAATTGACACTTCCTCCTTTCGAACCAGCAGCAACAGCAGAATTGCAATACTTATCATGGAAAACTGCTTTCCTGCTGGCAATCACTTCAGCAAGAAGGGTTTCTGAGCTACAGGCATTAATGGCAGTACAGCCCTTTCTGATCTTCCATCAAGATAGAGTGTCCATGAGAACAAATCCTACTTTTATGCCTAAGGTGGTCTCCAGAGTATCTTTAAATCAGGCTATCCACCTACCTACATTCTTCCCCAACCCACAGAACAGGGGAGAAAGGCTGTTGCATACCTTGGATGTACACAGGCAATTACGCTACTACCTGGACAGGACCAAGAGCAATAGGAAAACTGACCAGCTACTGGTAGCATACGCAACAGGAATGGAGGGGAAAGCAATTTCAAAACAGACAATATCTAAGTGGATAGGAAATTGCACTAGATTTTGTTACTCCTACCACGGAAAGAAAACTCCAGAAAACATCAGGCCTCACTCTACAAGAGCTACAGCCACTACCACAGCTTTTCTACGAGGAGTGGCTACCAAAGACATTTTAGAGGCTGCTACTTGGAGCTCCATGCATACATTTGCCAAGCATTATAATTTACATTTATACTCTAGATCCCGAGCAGGTTTTGCCACTGCTGTTTTGCAAGGGATCTTTACTACACCATAATTACATCCTTCCTCCTCCCCCAGTTTGGCTATGGTATTCTACCCATTTGTAAGGACTGCAGATGCATCCTTGAAGGACATAGTACAGTTTTGTACCTACCATAAATGTAGATGTCCGATAGGAATGCATCTGCAGTCAGGATTACCCACCCTCCTTCCCCTCTGTGGTACTCCTAGGGTATTTGCCCCCCTTATAGCTAGCTGGGGGAATCTATTATGGTGTATTTGTTTGTATATATGTACATACATGCTTATCTTTTGTTTGCTCTCTAATATTTGGAATCATTGGCATTTATCCAAATTTAGTCCTCCTAGAGGGCTCCTGGCATCTGGGGCAAGAAACACTGAGAAAAATGGCGTCGGCTGATGCCTTTATACCCGAGTAACTGCAGCTATGACGTCGGGTGAAGTGCGACACCAGCCGAAGCCAGACCCAGACTTTGGAATCCGGCCGACCGAAGGGCTGCCTGACGACAGGACAACCCATTTGTAAGGACTGCAGATGCATTCCTATCGGACATCTACATTTATGGTAGGTACAAAACTGTACTTTCCCAGTGGTTGTTAGCCTACTGACAACCTATGACCCTACATAAGCCAGTAGAAAAATTATACTGCGATGAGTAGGATACAGAAAAATTGAATAATATTGTGTTTACATAAGGTTGCAGGTTGCAGATAAAAACAAAAAAAATTAATCTGCAGTTAGTTGTTGCCACTAATCATTAAAGTGTGAATCGAAATTGTGTCAAGTAGTAGTTTTTGGGAAGCCTAAATACTGGAACTACCAGTGCTGTATTTGCAAAGAATCTTTTTGTTAGTGTCCCAAAGTATCATGAGACGCAAGGAGTGCCACACCCTACACAGTGACTACTATGAGATATTTATGAGAATGATAGTACTTGCAAACAAATATAAATATACAGCATTGCTTTCCAGAGCTGTGGGTACTACTACACTGACTGCTGATACTGATAGTTAAAATAATATGAATGACCTTCATCTTCCAGCTCACCTTCAGCAATGTAACTGACACTCTTATTCTATGATTAAGGTCCGGATTCATTAACAGATACACTAAGAGCTGCTATTGTGTTGGCAGCATGGGTACACTACGAGAAGGTACTGAAAAGTTCAAAGCCCAACCAACTTTCTAAATTCTGATCGTTATTTTGCCTTTATGGCTGAAAAGAGGGTTATTTCTTTTTGTAAAGTGCTTGGCAATGCTTTGTTTTAACATTGTTTCAGATCATTAATTGAACCATGTCAGCAAAAAGTGTGTAATTTTCAAATGTGGAACTTCGAGCCATCATGAAGTTCCTGCAGAAGAAAACTCCAAAGGAAATCCATGAATGTGTGATGCAAATATTGAGTAACAAGTGCCCTTCTTACTCAGCTGTGAAGAAGTGGTGTGCAAACTTTCATCGTGGAGATTTCAAGACCAAAGATGCAGCAAGGTCTGGGAGGCCTCAAACAGTATCCACTCCTGAAATTGTTGACCATGTCCATGACCTGATTTTGGCAGATTGGCGAATATTGGCTAAAACAATTGTGAGACACTACAGATATCCAGGGAGCATGTTGGGTTTATAATCCTTGAGCAGCTGGGTATGCAGAAGGTCTCAGCCTAGTGGGTGCCCAAATATTTGAATGCCAATGAGAAAAGACGTTGAGTGGACACTTCCGAGTTGATTTTGCATAATTTTCGTTGAGCTGGTGCCAACTTTTTAGAATGACTACTTATTGTTGCTGAAACATGGTTACACCACTGTGATCCTGAGACAAAACAGTCCATGCAATGGTGGCACTCAGGTTCACCAAGGCCAAAGAAGTTGAAGACCCAAAAGTCAGCAGGAAAGGTCATGGCCACAGTGTTTTGGGATAAGGAAGGTGCTGTAATGATTGACTTTCTTCCAAGGGGCCAAAGAGTTAATGCAGAATACTACGTAACTTGATGTGCTTAATTAAAGGAGGCATTAAAAGAAAAAGGAGAGGGAAGTAGCAGAAAGGCGTTCTCTTTTTGCAAGACAGTGCACCTATTCACAAGGCTGGCAAAACAATGTATATTTTGACAAAATTGGGATTTGAATGCATAGATCATCCACCCTCCTCACCGGATCTTGCTCCATCTTTACTATTTCCTGTTTCCAAATCTTAAAAAGAGTTTGAAAGGGTGGCAATTTTGGAGTGATTTAGAGGTGATTGCAGCGGAGGAGCAGCATTTCAGTGACCAGATTTCAGACTTTTTTTTTTTGCGGGGTTACAGAAACTTCAGATAAGATGTGCCAAGTATGTTGAAGCTCTGGGAGAATATGTTAAAAAACTTGCAAGTTTCATGGCCCCACATCCTTCCCTTTTTGGTCGGGCTTAAAACATTTCAGCACCCCTTCGAATTTGGTACTCTTTAAGTGGCTGCATACATTGTGTCGAGCCACAAAAAAAAGGAAGTAACAGAATACGCTAATGATAGCATAAATAGCTAATCTGCAAAAAAAAAAAGAAAAACAGGGCACCTTCTCAAGTGAATGTAACCAGTTTGGTATGTCTGCCTGTGCCCAGTGTTCCAGTTAGTGCCTACAGTAATGAAAACAAACATTTTCATCTCCTACCCTAGCCATGAGGAATGCACCATTCTAGATAAATGTGAATCTGTTCTGCAATCTGGAGAACATGTTGACAATGCTCTGTGCTCCTTTTATTGACACTTAGGTGTCTCCAATATTCTAGTGCTAAAATGAGCACATTAATTATTTTGTAATGCATTTATAAGTAATCTGTCCTTTTTGCCAATGCAGATTAATTGCACTTGGAAACACAGTCTGTAGTCTTGTGTCCATGCTTCCTATATATGACATAGAAAAACAAATGTACAGCTACATTATACCAATGTAGTTTCACTTACAAATATAACAGAAACTGCTGCATATTAACTGCTGAAGTTGTGCAGGATTATATCACATGAGAACACCGTGAAAAGTACATTGTTCCCCTTTAAAAAATACAGTCAAAAAGTTAAAAAAAAAAAAAACAGTTGGTAAAATACTCTTCACTAGCACAGCCTAATTGTCTTGGTGTAGAGGTGTTTCAATACTATAGAAAGCTTTTTTTTTTTTAATTTCTTTATCTTTGTGATAGTAAAACGAGTTTCCTGGTTTAAAAGAGAAAATTGCTTTTTTCCCTGCCCGAAAGTAGGCTAGGCATCTGGGCAGCTCACAGAATATGTTGGTGTGGACATCCATATGGGCTGTAGTGACTTCCAGTCATCAACTACTATGTTAAGTACAATGATTGCTGATTAGGTAGTGTCCACATTTAGCGATAAGTTGTGTACACTATATGATGAGCACTCTCTCTAACCACATAGAAGCAGGTCTGCTTTAAAAAATGACATAATCTGCCAGGAACCCATTTTACTATTGTTGATATGACTTATTCAGACTCTGACCTTCCTTCTATTGGCACACGAACCAGGTGGCTAGATGCATGACACACATCCCTCCAGCCCCAACCATTCAGATTCCGGTCCCATTTCTGTGCACTGCCCCCAACCCTCCTTTAACATACTTTATTTACAAAAAAAAAAAATCTTTTAAACTGTGGAAAACTGTTTGCTACAAAAGTAGTCTGCATGGAGTGCTACAGCTCTCAGGTTTTAGTTTAAAAAAAATACTGTAGCAAACAGCTGGTACAGTGTAGACCACACACACAGCGTTATATCGCTGAGGTTTGAATGCAATTGCAATACCAGCTTTTAAAAGCCAGTATTATATTAAAGAGCACTCATGATCAGGTGATTGCACCCTGCCGTAGCTAACCTATTGAAGCTGTTCTTTTAATCTGTTTTGTTATGCCTGTTTACAGCTAGGCAGCCCGTCATATAAGTTTTCAATTATTAGAATGTAAAACTAAACCTACAAATGCAGCAAACAGGTGCTGCTGTTTATGCCTGCCTGCACAGTGTGTTTCAGCGCTCAGGTTTTAGTTTAAAAAAAAATAAATAAATGTGTAGACAGTGTAGAACCATACACATAGTAGTACATCACTGAGGTTTGAATGTAAATGCAATACTGGCTTTTAAAATCCAGTATTACATTAAAGAGCACTCACAATCTCCATAATTTCTATTCCTTTTGCATTGTGTAAAGGTAGTTACAATAATAGATGGGCACATAAAAGTGCAGTGAACTTACTGAGGAAATTATTCAGTCTGGCAAAATGCTTCCTTATCTGAAGTGATCGGAACCAAAGCAGGGTTATGTTCATTTTTCCAAGGGAATGAAAACAATCCTGGGAAAGGTCAAGTAGGATCATATTTAAAGAAGTGAGGGTAGGGAAGGGGTGTGCATGATGATGTCACACTGAGAGTGGTACTACCTAACCAGACTGAGAACGGGACGCTCCTGAAGTAAAAACAGTGAAATTGGAAAAAACTAAGGAGAAGGGCGCCGACTGAGTGACACAGGTGCACTTTATACTAAAGCATGCATTGGAGAAAAAAAATGGTATGGAAGCTGCATTTTTTACACACTTTCTTTAAGTGAGAGCTGTTCTGAGTAGAACTGCACTTTGAGATGGACTCTGGCTAACACCTTTGAAACTTCCTGAAGGCAACCCTCCCCTGACCCCCACTAATAAACCTTTGCATGCTCAGAAAGACTCACTGAAAATGTAAACAAAAAATCCATGGGAATGTCCATTTAATAGAACTGTAATGATCCAGAGGGAAGCAGAATATAAGAAAATACATCTGATGTCGGTGGGTCTTGATGCATTTGACAGAATAAGATGGGATTTTATGAGTAGGGCATTGTAGGCATTTACATTTCCTGATACAGTAGTAAAATTAATTAGAAGGATATATAATGGATTGGAGGCAAGAATTAAAGTAGGAGGGTTCTTTTCAAATCTGTGCTTGAACAGATGAACCAGGCAGAGGTGTCCTCTTTCCCCTTCATTTGCTTTGTATTTAGAGCCACTGGCAAATAAAATAAGGAACTCAGAATTACAAGGATGTAATTGGTATGGTAATCATGAAAAGTTGACTTATTTTGCAGATATTATTTAGTAACTGATAAATGCAAAAAAAGACATTTCAGTGTTGTGGTGGATCATTTTGAGACCGTTTTAAGTCTTTTCAGGATATAAAATTAATGAAGATGAAACAAAGGCTATAGCCGTAAGTCATCTGCTCGAACACAAATTGGTTCAGCTGTACCTGTATGTGTGGGGAATGGGGACATAAGATGAAGTGCTTAGGAGTATGGATTAAAAAGGCTTCTATTATAGCAGGTAAGGATATGTGGGAAGAGATGAAACAAAAGATAATACAAAAACTGAGAAACTGGAAACTCTTCTTTTTGGATATGGATAGTAAGGTACAAGTAGTGAAAATGTTCATAGGTTCATAGGTTAGTACTAAGCTAACTGCCCTTTCGAGCCATTTTAAGCTTAGCCAATTATCCCTTGTGAGACTCAAACCCTGCACCTTGTGTTTGTAAGGCAAACACCTTAACCATTAGGCCACCCTCCCAACCCTTTAGTTTTTATGGGTCAGACATACTTTTATAAACCCAAGGAGAAGTTGTAGACAGCAATAAAAATTGAAGGAATTCATCTGGCAGGGAAAAGAGAGCAAGAGTTAAGTGGAATAAGATGATCCTTCCAATAGAACAAGGTGGTTTGGGTTTACCTGATTTGAAGGGGTATTTTAGAGATTCACAGCCAAAGCTGATATACATAACACAAGCAGAAGGTTATAATTCAAAGTGGAACTTGATGATAATGAAGCAAGAGCAAAGTATAAGAAATATATAGAGTGACTGGGGTTTTGGATGAAGATCAGTGAGGAGAATAACAACAATGATAAAGAATATTATATTCATAAAAAACAAAGTATTCTAAGAACTAAGCCAGTATGAGAATTGAGAACGCAGATTTTGCTGATAGGGATGACTGCAAGTAGGGGTACAGAAATTAGGCAAGAGGGGGCTGGAATTTACCAGAGAAACTTGGCAAAGGAACCAAGATATTGGGAGTAAATAATTCAAGCAGGAAAGGTAGTAGAGTGGGATGAGGTGAAGACATTTGGATTACAGGCTAGAGACTGCCTTCCTTACCGGGGCTTGATCTCAGAGTACAGGCAGAGAGAAAAGGATGGGGGATTTTAAGTTATAGATCTACTCTGGTAAAGTTTTCAGTTTAATCTAGAACAGAAGCAGTTGTTAAAAAAGGGATGATTAGTAGGGCATACAAAATATTGCATAACTGTAAGAATCGGAGAGGGTTAGAAAAGATTGAGAGGAGAGACTGGAAAAGCAATTTATAAGAAAACAATGGGAAGACATGTCTGTCTGCCAAGTAAGCAACCAAGTCTAGAAGGTTTGCATGGGTACTTTTGTACCCCAAGGAGAATTCAAATAATTTTTTTCTCCGGTAGATAGCAAATGTTGGAGGTGTGGTGGAGAGGAAACACATAACTGGGAACATATGTTTTGGGACTGTAGTGAGTCGGCAGAAGATTCCCGGCAGTGTACTCTGTCAGAAATATTGGGTGAGGAAATGGCTATAAGTAAGGAAATTATTATTTTGAAGTGGGATACAGGATCTGAATTGCCTAGACATAATTAGGCCTTATTAAGTTTAATCTTGCTGGCTGCATAAAAAGTAATTAGTAGAAAATGGAAGTCAAAGTCCACAACAGTTGTATTTGAGGTACAGTAGAGAGTCAGTTATCCGAATGTCGATTATCAGAAATGTCAATTATCCGAATGCAGCCTTCCACAGTTTTCGGTTAGTAAACATCATAAAATCTGAATATGTAAATGTTAACACGTATTTACTTGTGAGTTTTTTTGAGCTTGTACTACAGTAATATACTATACCATTTGTATTTATAGTTTGCTTTATTTTTGTTTAATGTTAATCAAAAACATTTTTAGAAGTTTTTTTTTATCAAATTCAGTTATATGCTTGATTATCTGAACTACCCTAGGTCCCAATTACTTTGGATAATCGACTCTACTGTATTGAATATTATAAAAATGATAAAAGAATTGGAAGAGGGATCTTTAGAAAAGGGAAGGAGCAAATTATGGGAACAATACATGCATAATAATGTTTAGGAGGAGGATGAGTGAGTTTTAAGGGAAAGCAGGGATTCAACTATTTTTTTGTAATGTTGGACTGAAAGTAACAAAGAAAATGTATGTGATGCATATTGTATTTAAATGGAAATTGTTAAAATGGATTGTTTTCTTTTTTGTTAATGTACGTTTGCTTATATATTAAATAAGTTAGTAAAGGTGTGTTTAAGAAAATTAAAGTTCATTCCATAAGGTCTGTCTAAACTTTTATGGTTTATTTTAAGCACTGTATCACAAATGACTTCTGTTTTACAGCAACATGGTCAACAATGCACACCTTTGTCAAGCACTATAATCTTGACCTTGTTATCAAGGTCCAGAGCTGGTTTTGATTCCACTATTCTCAGTGATCTCTTGCCATGATGCCACCTGAGAAGAAAGCAGATGGTGATTCGGTACTTGCGTATTATCACTAGATTTTCGTGGTTGCGAAATGCACATACTTCGGTAGAAACGAGGCCATAAAACACTGTAAGGTGGTATTCAAAGTCTGTATTCTTGTAGAATAACCTCGAATTACCTTTGGGAACACAAACATTGTAGAAAACCCTCTTCCTATTTTTTTGCATGCATCACATAGGCACTCTGTCATGCCTGCTATCGGTCTGACGAACGGATTCTTTTCACTGTGTGGAAGGAATCCTTCAGAGAAGGCAAACGCAGACACAGTACTTGATGGTTTTGCTACCCTTAATTTTTTTGACACTTTGTAAATACAAGAATGGTTAAAAGTAAGCAAGTGTAGCTAAAACAATTTCTCAGTGTCTGTGTTTTACTTCTCTGAAGAAATCCTTCTACAGATTCAAAGTAATCCAAACAATAGTACGATAGCACCCATGAAAACTGTAGCGTGCGTGTGTAATGCACGGAAAACAGGAACAGACTCCTTCTACTCCAAAAAGCAATGCAAAGTTTTTGGGAAGTAGTAAACCTTACAAACACTGTTTCAGTTGTTTCATGCACTCCTATCTGTGGTGGTATGCACATTTCGTAACAACGAAAATCTGGTTGCAATAATACGCAAGTACCGGTGATTCTATCTCAACCATCAAGATAGATGGAGGGGACAAAACAGGATGCAAAAGTTATGTACTTACCGTAGCAATAGATCCTTACCCTCTCTGTCCAGCTCAATGCTCTGCCCACTATCCTCATACCAAATTGTCACCTTCCTTTCTGGATGTACCTGATGGACCTAAAGCTGAAGGCTTTCTTCAGACCATCTTTATGCAGTACCTTAATATTCTATGCAGTGCAAACTTCATTTGAGATACAAGTGAAACCACACCGCATTTTGAAAGACTGGGAAAGCTCAAGTGATGCAGAAGCTTTTGTTTGAAAGCTTTAGCAGTTTTGTTACACTATTAGGGTGAACAACCTGATCACTGAGATGGACAGAGAGGGACGATAAGGAGCTAATTACAGGTACCCCCCAAACAAAAAAAGGAAGAGCAGGACAGAACCATTGCTGATCTTCAGGGTATAAGGCAGGCCTTGCATGACCACTGTCTTTTCAACTGCAACAGGGTTGTGCAAGTTGTGGGGGGGGGGGGTTACTGATGTCCCAATATGGTTTTACTTCTGTGGGTGCATACCCTTGGCACACTTGTTGTCACTGTCTTAGATTTAACCAAAAATTGCAAAAGATGACAAAGGCTTCTTTCCTCTTTCTATCAAGTGTCATTATAATGTCCTAAGCATGAGGAGGAAAACAGTTCATTGGGGTGGGGTGGGTGCATCCAGTGTTTTGAGAGTCTGGAAAGTTGGACTGGTATTCACAGGGGTGCGGTAAACTACAGCTGTACTAAAGCAGCCTACATCCCCTTGACCTCTGGCCATCATGCCCTGACTTAATGGTTTTCTGTTCAGTCCACTTGTTCCCCTGGGGCATGCACTAAGCATACCATGCATAAGAGTGATCATTCTGGTGCTGTGATACTCGGCCTACCCTAGTTTCCCCTTATACACGCCTAGTGTACGTATGTGCTTCCTCGCATATATAATCAAATGGCTGTGACCCCCTCCCCAGTAGACTGCATCTGTGCATGATCCCCAGTCTTTAGTAGGGGTTCTACTACAAAGAGTGCACCCAGGCACATACCCTAATCCCCTTTCCTTGAAAAGAGGCAAACTGGTTTAACATCATTTTTTTTATTCCACTGCATATCAAGAAAGTACTTGCCTCATGTACCAACAAAATAATAATCTACACTGTAACAGACTGATTCTCCCAAAAGGGGGGGTACACACACACGATCTTGAAATAACTACCGATTACTGTTTGTTTGCAGACAAATGCACATATTCATTTTTCTACATATATTCTTATCCCAGATGCCAATATTGAATCGTTAATGTTTTGAATACATAGTATTTTCAGACTTTTCCTTTGAAACAAGTTCAGGCTTACTTGGGGGAGCCTCATGCTTTGAGAAATGTCTTTATCCTTGATCAGGTACATAAGAAGAATGTCCACATTGGTGACATGCTTAAGGGAAATGGTGTCCAGTGAAATTAACAGAGCGACATTGTATGCAGTCCTCATCTTTACCAAGTGCCTTTGTTTTGAAGTAACTTCCAACACCACAAACATCTTTGGCATGGCAGTCTTTCTGAGCCTGTTATTTAGAATTTGTGCATCTACTGTGAAAAGGTATCCATTTTATGTTAAGAGCTTCATTCTTTCTTGAACTTTATACCATCATTGTAGTTGGATTCTGTGTAAACTAAACTACAGAGCTCCTTCCTTAATTTTGTAAAAAACCCAAGTTGGTTGTGAGGAGCCCTGTATATTAAGCTTTAAGTTCTTTCCTGTCGTAATATCTGGTCACTGCTTAACAGGTGTAGAGGATGTCTGTCTTTTAACACTGTTAAGAGTAGCCACCATGATGTTTACATTTTGCAAACCATTTTTATGGTAAATGGTACTGATTGGAGTGTTGCCAGTAATATTGCAGTAGTATTGTAAGCATTTACCGCCCTCCTCCTCCGTTTTGGAGACATACACCCTAACCCAGGGCTTTCACACAACTCCACCTCCAAACCACATTCACATAGCTCTTCCCCTCACCACAAATCTCTTCTCCTTGCCACATTTAATGCCAGGAGCCTATGTAATAAAATACCTTCTTTTCATGCCTGGATCTCTCATAATAAACCTGATATACTCTCTATCACAGAAACCTGGCTAAAACCACACATAAAAGATACCAAAATTATGCTCCCAACTATAAACTTATAAGAAGTGACAGACCCCATAAGAAAGGTGGAGGAGTAGCCTTACTGTTCTCCTCCTCTTTAACAGTAACACCATATACTAAGCCCATACCGTCATTTGACACTGCTGAGCTAACTCTCACCCTTCTCAAAGTTAACAACAATAAAAGTTTATGCATTACCTCCCTGTACATTCCACCTGGTAACAATATCCCTATTTTGGAAGATATTCTTGCCTGGTTCACCTCCAACATAAACAATGAGACAATAATCCTAGGAGATGTCAATATAAACTGGTCATCCATCGACTCATCTACCCCTTCTCAAAGTATCAGCCTATATCTATTCACACAGCTAATCAGAACCCACACTAGACCAAATAAAGATTACATCACAGGTAGCATCCTTGACTGGATACTAGTCTCCCACCCAAACCGAGTTTCTAATAGTGGTACTCTCACAGACCCCCTTAGTGACCATCTCCCTGCCTATATACACCCCCCTCCTCTTTCAGCACAAACACATTACTACCCGCAACATGCAAAACTTCAACCCCCTTATTTTCTCTAATGCCTCAAAACAGATAGACTGGAACCCCCTAAAGTCCCTCCCTTAGATGCCGCAGTCTCACTTTTCAATAAAGTTTTCTCTGATATACTTAACCACTTCGCCTCCAGTAGAACCAAAAGACTTGGATCCAAATCAGCCCCCTGGCTAACTAAAGACACAAAACTACTTATGCATCACCGAGATAAAATCTGGAAATACTATCAAAAATGCAAAACTCCCAGCTCTCTTGCCAAATACAAGCAACTGCGAAATCAAGTAAAAAAACAAATAGCCACTGACCGCAAATCCTACTACCTTAAACTTCAAAATAATCACAAAACCAACCCCAGAAAATTTTGGAATAGTATTTCAGCAATACTATCCCCAGACTTTTTTTTCATTGACTCCATAGGCAAATTCAACTTTTCTTTCCCTAACAACATCCCCGCCCAACTTAACTGATACCAAAAACTCAACACCCAAGGACCCTAAATCCTCCCCTTTTACTCTCAAATCCATTCCTACCCACACTATAAAAAAGCTCCTACAAAAGTTAAAACCTTGCTGTAATACCCCAGATGACATTCCATCCAATTTTCTCCAACTAGCTGCTGATGGCATAGCCCTTCCTATTAGCATCCTAATCAATCGCTCCATTCAGGAATCCTATGTACCACACCTCTGGAAAAAAGCCTTCATCATCCCCCTCCATAAAGGAGGTATAAACTGTTCAGTCTCCAACTTTCTCCCTATTGCTATCCTATCCCCCGTCTCTAAGATACTCGAAAAATGTAATGTTAAGTTGTCTGTCTCGCCTTCGTTCTTGCTGGTTGGGATCAGAGCCGATCCTCGGTTCCAACTCGGCCATCTTGTATAGCTCAAGAGCTGTTTACTGGTGCGAGGCTACCCCTTATCCCATGATGCCTAGCGATAGCTACCCAGATCTCGTTTGCCACTTCAGCTGTGAGGTGTCGTTTTTTCTGTCTCAGGCTCGTATAAAGTTTCTTTTATAGAACCTTTTTACTAGAAATAGTCTTTTTCCTAAGGGTTATTGTTAACTTTTAGTCTTTTTTTTGTTGTGTTAGCTAAGTGTGTATTGTAACTTTCCTTCCCTTCCTTGTAGAACTTGTTTAATTTAGAGAGTTCTCCCCCCTCCTTATCCTTTTCTTGTCAGGTTAGCCGTTTAGGTTAGAGGCTTTTCTTTTACCTTCTTTATAGGCTAGCCGTTTGAGTTAGAGGCTTTCTTATCAAAAAAAAAAAAAAAAAACTTTAGCTTTAGTCTGTAGTATACTGTGTTTTTCTGTAGACTGTATTTTGTTTTGTTAGCTGTTGTATTTCTTGTTACAGGATGTTCAAAAGAATCCAAAGTGTCTGGGTTCAAGAAGTGTGACTCATGCTGTCAGAAAATGTCTCTGACAGATGGGCACACTTCTTGCGTCTATTGTTTAGGCGCTGTGCACCTGCAGGACTCTTGTTCTATCTGCCATGCATTTAGTCCAAGAGTTCTGCAGGACCGTAAGAATAAGCTTATTCTTAGGGGTCTTTTAAAGCCCCAGGATTCACCGGCCAAGACTCAGCCTGTGAAATCCCCTAAATCTACCAAGCCGTCGGCTCCAAGTTCGCCGTCTTTGGTTCAGACTCTACCCGCTACTTCGGTTCCGACTGGAACTGATAAGACTATCGCCCCGTCGGCTCTATCAGAAACTTAGGAGCCTTCACGGAGCCACTAGAGGCTGAGGTCCCCTTCTTTGGAAACGATACATTTTGGCTCCTCAGTCTCCCCTGCTTCAGAGAAAGCACAGTCACAGATCTTCTCCCTCCTCTCGATCCTCTAGGCTGTCAGATCACGACGTGGAGAGAGTGGTCAGTAGGTTGCTAAAGCTGCAGGCACTTGCCAAGATGTTGTCCAGCCCTCTTCAACAGGTGTCTGCTCCATCCACTTCTATCGATGTTCCTCCTCCGACTCCATTGAGCTCGGAGCCAGAGTTCGTTGGGGTTCGAGTAGTGGAACCGTCGGCTCAGATAATGCTCTTATCTCCTTCGGTTCCGTCGTCAGCTCTGATTCCCTCGATGGTGCCATCCTTCGAGGGATCTGGGCGCCGGGGCTCCCTCGTTGGCTCCGAGGGGGTGAGTGGCATCGGACCCTTGTCCGAGCCCGTTCTCCCTCTCAGAGCTTCGGTGCAGGTGAGCTCGGCTTCTACATCGGCCTCTGAGCCGTCTCCCTTGGTGCGGAGAAGGATTCCGATTTCCTCGGAACCGGAGCCTTCTCTGCATCGTGGCAGGGGTGCCTTCGATGTCATGACGAGTGTGCTGGCCACTGAGTCAGTTCCACTATCGGCCCCACCGGCTCCGTTCCCTGTAGTGCCTGTGCCAACCTCTGCTCCTCCTCCAGACCCCAAGCGTGGGGAACTAGGGCTCCAGGGCACCCCATTGGGTGTTTCCTCTTCTTCCGAGGCCTCCCCTGATCATTCAGAGGAGCCGCCTCGTAAGAAGAAGTGCAAGAGGAAGCACATTGACTCCCCTGAGTCTGTCACTTCTGATACAGACTTAGATGATTCGAAACGGTCCCAGAGATCCCCCTCTGAAGATGTTTCCTTTTCGGACATCCTAGAGGGGGAACTGGAATCCCCTAGCCCCTACCGAGGAAGAGACTGTATTCCTGGATGCGTTCAGTTCCCGACCTTCCACCTCCTGGGTTTCTCCGCCTTTCGACCCTCTTATGTCAGTGGTGGCTCGAAAGGCTTGGTCAGCTCCGGATACAGTGGAACCAACTCCGAGGAGATCTGGCAAGTTCATCACAGCACCCAATGATAAGCAGTTCCTTACCAAAGGTGTTCCTGTTGATGCCATGGTGGTAGCAGCAGCCACCAAAAAAGAATTAGCAGAAACCTCTTCGTCTCTCCATCCTCCTAACAAGGAATCTAGGACCATGGACAGATATGGGAAGCGAATGTTTGTTTCAGCGACCTTTTCTATGAGGTCGCTGAACTACTTATGCCATTTTACCCGGCTTCAGAGGGATCTCCTTAAAGAGCTCGGAGATACCCTTCAAGATCCATCAGCTGAGGGGGCTCAAGCTAAAGTGGCTTCCCAGCTGGCGACGCTTAATTCTGTAGTCAACTCCTCCATGAGGCTCATTTCCTATGCAGCCGATGGTGCGAGTAGAGCCGCAGGTACGGGCGTGGCCCTTAGGAGACATGAATGGATGCGGCTGTGTAATTTTGCGGAACCCTTTAGAGCGTCATTCACCAACACCCCCTTTGATGGTTCCTTTCTTTTTGGACCACAGGTGAAAGACACTTTGACTAGGTGTGAGCAAGAAGGCAAGACTCTCTCTGCCATGGGAGTCCATTTTTCCACTCCTTCCAGACCATACCCCAAGGGTCAGAAGAGTGGAAAAATGTGGTTCCGAATATCCCAAGGAGCCTCGGCTGACACACGTAGCTATTTTTCCTCCAGGGGCAGAGGGGGAAACAACAGACGCCGCCCTCGTGGCAGAGGGGGTCCGCAGAACCAGGGCAACAGAGAATCTTTCTCTGATAAGCCCCTTTCAGCATCCCTGAAGGGTTGCCTGACTGCCTGCCTCTGGAGGCAGTCGGGGGAAGACTTTCACTGTACCCAAAAGCCTGGCAAAATTTAACGCAAGACAAATGGGTACGGTCCATTATATCCAGAGGTTACAAAATTCCCTTCTTTCAACCCACCTTACTGTCAAGCAAATCCCTTCCAGGTGTTCCAACCAATCTGAGGGACCAAGCAGTTATAGAAGTTTCAAAACTGCTAGAAAAAAGAGTCATCCAGGAAGTCCCGGCAGACCAACACGGATCCGGAACTTACTCAAGGTTCTTTTTGGTGCCAAAAAAGACAGGGGACTGGAGACCGATTCTGAATCTCAGCAGACTAAACAGGTCTGTTCAAAGAACAAAGTTTCGGATGGTCACGCTACAGTCCATTCTACCCTTTCTGGGTCAGGACAATTGGATGTGCTCCATAGATCTTCAGGATGCGTACTACCATATCAAAATGGACAGGCGCTCCAGGAGATTTCTTCGTTTCCTGCTAGGAGCCAGTCATTACCAGTTCAGAGCTCTGCCCTTTGGTCTCACTACAGCCCCCAGGGTGTTCACCAAATGTATGGCAGTGGTCACAGCTCACCTGAGACATTTAGGATTCCAGGTGTTTCCATATCTAGACAACTGGATCCTCACTGCTACTACCAGGCATCAACTTATGCAAGCCAGGGACTACACAATCACAATCTGCTGTCAGCTAGAAATTACAATAAACTTCGAAAAATCTGCCTTGTTGCCCAGTCAATCTATCACCTATATAGGAGCAGACTTAGACACAAGGAACATGTCCGCAAGGCTACCGCCAGAAAGGGTGTCTACAGTTCGCCAGCAAGTACAAATTCTGCAGAACAAAATAATTCAAGTCAGGTTCGTCCTTCAAACTCTGCATTCTATGGCAGTGGCAATTCTTCTAATACCACTGGCCCGTTTTCACATGAGGATCCTTCAGTGGCTTCTGTTCACACATTGGTCTTTCCAACAGCTGCCCATGTCTCACATGATCATGATTACAGAAGCATGCAAAAGGCACCTTTCTTGGTAGATGGTCTCCCCATTAGTGACTCAGGGCAGACCCTTTATTCAGCCCCCTCCGCTTGCCACAGTGATCACAGACGCCTCCCTGATAGGGTGGGGGGGCATTATCAGGGCAGAACAGTCCAAGGCACTTGGCAGCCTCACAAGTACCATCTGCATATAAACGTCCTAGAAATGAGAGCCGTGCTCCTAGCGTTCCAAGCTCTTCAGGACTCTCTCCCTTCTGGGACCATTGCATTTCAAACGGACAGCATGTCAGTAGTGTGGTACATCAACAAGCAGGGCGGAACCAGGTCCTACCCCCTATGTCGAGAAGCACTCAGACTCTGGCAGTGGGTGATTTCCTCCCAACGATTTCTGATTGCGACCCATATCCCTGGGAGGTCCAACGTCATAGCGGACAGGCTCAGCAGAGCTATTCTCATGCCTCACGAGTGGTCTCTGAATCAGGTAGTTGCAGATCTTATCTTCCGCAAATGGGGACAGCTTTGCTGCGATCTTTATGCCACCCCCTTCAACAGCAAATGCAGCAACTTCTTCTCCCTTCTTCCACTTCCAGGTCACTCACCCAGAGGTGCTCTAGTCCACGATTGGCCTCGGGGACTTCTTTATGCCTTTCCCCCGTTTCCCCTGATTCCAAAACTCATACAGAAAGCAAAATCGTTGGGCTGCAAAATGATCCTCATTGCCCCCTACTGGCCTCGACAGATATGGTTTCCGTTCCTGCACTATTACCTTCTCGATCAGCCCTGGACTCTAGATCCGATTCCAGACCTACTGATTCATCAATCAGGCTGCATCAATCCCTCCAAACACTCCAGCTCACAGCTTGGTTGCTCCACTTCCAACCTTAGCCAGGCTTCCCAGCATTTCCCCGGCCGTACGTGAGATTATTGTCTCCTCTCACAAGTCCACAACTAGAAAAACTTATGCTAGCAAATGGAAACGTTTTTCTTGTTGGGCAGAGGCTAGGAACGTAGATCCCTTTTCAGCCCCAGTCCACGAAATTTTGGAATTCCTAGCACAACTTTTTCATTCTGGCTCCGCTTCTGCTACAATCAGGGTTCAATTGGCGGCCATTTCTAACTTTCATGTTGGGTTGGCTAATTCAAACATTGTCTCATAAGCTCTGTAAAGCCTTTTTAAGAGGGACTACTCTCCTTAGACCTCCAGTGAGAGAATCCCCCTCCTCCTTGCGACCTTAATTTGGTACTAACCTCCTTAATTATGCCCCCCTTTGAACCTGCAGCATCCTGCTCCATTAAGTTTCTATCTTGGAAAACACTCTTTAGGGTAGCTATTACTTCAGCCAGACGCGTCTCTGAAATTCAAGCACTATGTGTTCGTCCTCCATACTTGGTTTTTCATAAGGGCAGGGTTGCTCTGAGGACTAATCCTTCATTTCTTCCAAAAGTCTGCTCAGAAAATAATTTAAACCAAGCTATAGACCTTCCTGTGTTTTTCCCTAACCACACCAACAAGGCAGAGTACAAATTACACCAATTGGACGTTCATAGACAATTGCGTTTTTACTTGCACAGGACTAAGGAAATAAGGAAGTCGGCCCAACTATTCCTTTCCTATGCTCTAGGCAAACAAGGTCTCCCAGTTTCCAAAGTGACCTTATCCAGGTGGTTGTCTCACATTATTACTTTCATTTTTCAATTGAGAAACAAAGAGTTGCTTATCAAACCAAAAGGTCATTCTACTAGGGCCTTGGCCACCTCTGTAGCCTTCCAATCCAGGTTGCCAGTGGATTCTATCTGTGCAGCTGCTACGTGGGCAAATCCTCATATCTTTATTTCTCGTTACAAGCTAGGTATGGTCTCCAGGAGCAGAGCTGACTTTGGTTCCACTGTTCTGAAGAGTCTGTTCCAATGAGCCATCCAGGATTGTAGGTGTTAGGGACACTGTCCCAACCAGCAAGAACGAAGGCGAGATAAACAACTTAACATAAAGAAGTTATGTACCTACCATAACATTCCATGTTAGTTGTCTTCATCTCGCTTTCTTTCTTGCATCCCACCCTCCATCCCCCTGCCCTATTGGACCGAGAGGAGTTCTGGTTTCACTGGCTGAGTGTTCTCTGGTTTGTTTCCTCTACTGACTTAGAGTGTGGGACAGGTATGCTCAACCTGTTTGTTTGCACAGGTTGATTCTCTGGCTATGTCTGGGGTTAGCTATTTCAAACGAGATCTGGGTAGCTATCGCTAGGCATCATGGGGTAAGGGGTAGTCTCGAGCCAGTAAACAGCTCTTGAGCTATAGAAGATGGCTGAGTCGGAGCCGAGGATCGGCTCCGATCCCAACCAGCAAGAAAGAAGGTGAGATGAAGACAACTAACATGGAACGTTATGGTACGTACATAACTTCTTTTTCACCTCCAGCTGTTACCCTACCTACTGGACAACCATCTACTAACTCCTACCTAACATGGGTTTAGACCAGGACAAAGCACCACCACTGCCCTTTTCACCTCCAGCTGTTACCCTACATACTGGACAACCATCTACTAACTCCTACCTAACATGGGTTTAGACCAGGACATAGCACCACCACTGCCCTTCTCTCCTTCCTCAAAATCATTAACTCTGCTCGTTACTCTGGGAACATAGTTTCTACCCTCCTCCTTGACTTATCCAAAGCTTTCGGCGCTGTCTGTCATGAGCTTCTGCTTTGTAAACTCGCCCATCTTAATCTCTCCCCCCTCTTCTATCAAATGGTTCTCCAGCTATCTCCCTGCCAGGGAACAAGCTGTAAAATGGAACTACTGCACTTCCTCTTCCCTTCACACCCCAACAGGTGTACCCTAAGGCTCTATTTTGGGTCCTTTACTATTCAACATTTTCCTCTATGATTTCCACCAAAAGATCCCCAATGCTAAACTGGTGCAATACTCAGATGATTCCACTATCATCTGCTCAGCCAAAACTCTTCCCTTACTAATAAACCTTACTCAAGAGGCCTTCTCCTCCACTGAGTCCTAGATGCTTGACAATCATTTAGCCCTAAATGCCTCCAAATCCCAAATAATGATCTTTACCCCTTTTAGACATACCGCAGTAGTTGACAAAGCATCCTTCTCTATACTTAGCCTAAACAAAACCTCTATTGAAATAGTTCCCCATACAAAACTTCTGGGCGTCCTTCTCGATGACCAGCTAAAATTCCACATCCACCTACAAACCAATATTTAAAAAACTCATCAAAAACTTGGAATGCTCCATCAACACGGACGCTACCTTTCCCTGTCTTCTAGACAACTCCTATTTACCACCTACACTCCCTTTTGTATGGAGCTCCACTACTCTCTAACCTCCAATCATTCCTAAAATCTAAACTGTCCTCATGTTATAACAAAATCTCAAAGTTTGCCACAGGATCCAAATCCTCTACTCACCATTGCAACTCCCTACATGCTCTAAATTGGTTGGAACTCCCTGGCTACCTAAATTTCATTCAACTAACTGCAGCACACAAGCTGATTTTTAAACCTTCTAACTGCCCATCACTCTCCTCTTCCCTAAAACTTCACCAGCCACATAGAACACTTAGATCCACAAATCAGAACCTCTTAGAACTTTACAAGCCATTACACACACCAGGACAACTTCTACTATCATTCTCCCTTGCCAGAGTATGGAACTCTCTTCACAGAACCTCCTTTAAAACCCTACTCCACTCTCGCCTATCCTTCCTCTGGGAGTGCTCCTGTACCCATCCTACCTTATTCCTGATACCTATCCCTATTCTATTCTACTCGAATCTCTGCCACAGCTACAATTCATCTCTCTAAAATTCCTTTGCCTAAATACATGTATTGTATTTATATGAACATGAATTTATTGTTTTTGTAAATATCTTATAAGTGATTGACTCATCTCATACATTTCAAGATATGTAAAATCTTGTCCTGTTGTATATTGAATGTTAAACTGTTCTTATATGCTTTACTAATACATTGTATATTGTCTTTTTGTTTGGAGATTTTCTCCTTGGGCCTCCATTGAAAACAGGCTACCTTGGCCCAATGGACTTTCCCGGTTAACAATGCAATAGGTCATCTTCTGTACATGCATAGTGTTGCAAGAATAAGATATGGCAGTATTCCATATGTATATGGTAAGTATGCAAACAAATTGGCTATGACCCCATCCACAAGGCCAAGGTAAATGCAGTGTACACTAACAGTTTAGAGTCTCCAGTCCACCAGCATATGAAGTTTGATGAGCAAAGTAGAGTAACCAGAGAAAATTCACACGTGTAAGGAGAACATGTATACTCCGTAAGGCAGAAAGCAGAAGTCAGAGATGAACTGGGATTTGAGATATCATGAAATTAGAAAATAACACTTGTTAAAAGAATTTTGGTTAAATCTCACTTTGTAGTTGTAAATTATGTTTCTCCAGAGAGACATATAAACAGGAAATAACTGAGCAGAGAGGGAGGGGTTTACTCTTTGACACATAGCATTATTGACCAGTGATTGACTTCACAGAAGTGCCTGAAGTAAATATTGAATAATTCTCCATGCTTTATACAGATTCTGATGATAACTTGTGACTGAGAGATAGCTGAAGATCTTTTTTTGTGCTAAACATTTATGACTGAGCTGAAGGGGTTAGCATTTTGTATGACTGTTCTGAAGGTAGAAGGGTTTTGTGTGACTGTTGTGAAGGGTGGAATCTGGAGTAGTATGTGTACTATGTTATAGAGTACATATTTTCTGAGTAGATTTCAAAAAAATCATGATTCAAAGTCAACAGAAAATGTTTATGGCTGTCTGAACTAATAATGACTCTGTACATTACTTGCCTGCTGGAAGGATTATTCAGCTAGAAAAATATCTTACAAGCACATTTAGTAGTTGTATGGAACACAGTTGAAAATGAGTGCATCAAATGTTGTCTGTTCATCTGATGCAACATGTGAGTTGTCTGATCGTGTCAAGGCCTCATACCATGGTATTAGATCTGAGAGCTCTGACTCCTCCCCATCCTTAATTCCGCTCTCATGCCTTAATTACCTCAGATCTAGCTTGATGCCTGCTTAACTAGACGTGCTGAACGGGAGTTCCAGCCTGTATTTACGATAAGTGAAACTTTTGTTCTTCCTTTTTATCTTCTAGATAGGATATCTGTGAGATAAGTAATAGTTTTAGTGTTACTGTTTACTATTTAAGATAGTTTATAGAGTTAGCGTTGATTTTCTTAGTACCGTACTATGTGTAGTATATGTGCTTTGCTTTTAGGTCTAGGTATTTAGATAGTAAGATCTGTATATATATATATATATATATCAATACAGAAATATATCTGTATTTGTCTATATACACATGTATATATGCAAATAGATATTTATAGATGCATACAGATTGATGTAGCTACAAATATAGCAGTTTTATATTAATATAGATATCAGAAAAAAAAAAACTGTGTCAGAAAAGTCTGCAGGCTTCAAAAAGTGTTCCTACTGCGAGCATAAAGTACTGCCTCAACACCACATTCTCTGTGTATACTGTTTGGCGCTTTCTCACTTGCAGGACATCTGCACTATTTGTGCTGCTTTCATTACAAGGGTTATATAAGGAAGGAAAGAGACACTGATTTTCCTCCTTTGGACCAAAATGTCTTCTGACAAGAAAAGAAAAAAAAGAGTGTGAAAGGTCAACGGAAAAAGACAGAGAAAGGACAAACAGTCAGAAAAGAGACGAGAACAACTTGACATACCTAAAAAAAAAAAGGTTGGGATTAGACTTCCCTCACTTTCTACATGTTGATGCACTCTGGTTGAGTAGAGATCCGGAGCCAAAGCACTGGGGTTGGAGTCTTACTTCAAGGTTTTCAGAGCCATCTCTACCACTCGGGACTTCGGCCCTGGATAGCTCAGTTTTGAGCTCCTTCTCAGAGCCATCCATCTTTGGAGTCAGGCTTTAGGTGGTTCTTCCTCTGCTTTATCTTTCATAAATACCTCCATGATTGTTCCACCTTGTTTTGTCCAAAAGTAAATGAAACGCTTACTAGGAGTGAACAGGACATTAAGACCTTGTCAGTTGTAGGAATCCATTTTTCTACTCCTCAAAGATCTTTTTCCAGGAATCAAAGAGAAGGAAGGAAAACGTGGTACAAGAAATCACAAAGTTTTCATCAGGACACTCCTGGGGACAAGCCTCCCCGAGGCATTGGAGGAGGCAACGCCACTGGACTTCTCCAACAAGGTAGAGGCAGTCTGCAAAACCAAGGTTTATGTGGACCTTTCACAGAGAAACTTTCAGTGTACCTGAATGCTGCCCAACTGCTGCACTCTGGAGACAGTCAGAGGATGCTTCTCCTTGCACACTCGAGCCTGGCAAACAGTAACTACCAATTCCTGGGTGCTAAGGATCATCACCAGAGGTTATACCATACTCTTTTTAGAATCCCCAAAGACAAAACAGAAGATTCCCGATACTTTAACTAGTCAGTTGGAATGTGCAGCAACAGAGGTTTCAAAGTTGCTGGACAAGAGAGTCATCCAACCAGCCCCCAAGACCAGCTAAAGAAAGAAGTTATGTACTTACCATAACGTTCCATCTGTGTTGTCCATTTTCATTCTTCCTCAACTGATTGGTTCAGATCCGATCCCTCGGATCCGACTCTGCCATTGGTAAAGCTCGTGGCAACCAAAAACTCTATATTTCTCCCTTACCCATAATGCACCAACCCTAAATTAACTCAGATCTTGTTTGCTGATTTTTGTCAGCTAGGAAATGTTTACTATGTATAGATAGAGAAGGTGAAATATTGCATGCAGTCACTACGTAAAAAGTCTATATCTGGAACTCAATATAAACGACAGTGATGTCCCCTAAAAGCTCATTCTTCCAAAAGTTTGCAAAGGATGGGGGTTGGCTGGTGGGGAGTTGAGGAGAAATGAAAATGGACAACACAGATGGAACGTTATAGTAAATACATTAACTTCTTTTTCTGATGATGTCAGTTTTCAATTTACCCTCAGCTGATGGGACAGAGTCCTCGGCTACCTAAAATCCCATTTGGACTCAAGGAAATATGTTCCTGAGCATAGGTGGACTCAAGGAAATATGTTCCTGAGCATAGTTGAACCAGATGATGCTCTATGTTTGGAGACAAGATCCAGTTTGTAATGAGTAATAAAGGTATGGGGAGTAGCTCAAATAGCTGCAGTGCATATGTCTTCCATGGACATCCTGGAAAGAAAAACTGAAGACATTGCCATGGATCTAGTTGAATGAGCTTGTACTGGTTGTGGTACTGTAACCCCTTTTTTAATAAATAAATGGCATACAATCAGTTAGCCATCTGGCTAAAGTTACTTTGGCAACTGTTTTCCCAATTTCAAGTATGCAAAGGAAATAAACAACTGTTCTGTTTTTCTTGCATCTTTTGTTCTATGCAGGTAAAAATGTAATTGTATGTGAACATCCAGTAAATGTAACATTTATTTGCCTTTGTTAGTAAATTTGGGAAAGAAAACTGGCAAATTAAAGGACTGATTGATATTGGATTCTAACACTACCTTGGGAAGAAAGGATGCATTGGTTCATAATGTAACTCTATCCTTGTGAAAAATGAAGTATGGAGGTTTTGAAGTTAACGCTTGAATTTCTGAAATTCATCTAGCAGATGTAATGGCCACTAGAAAAATATGTTTTCCAAGTAAGGGGCGTAGGGTCTTTAAAAGGAGGTCTTAAAAGTAGAGGGCTTCACAAGAAAGCTCTGCACAACTCATGAGAGGCTACTGAGGAACCCTCAAATCCAATGTGAAAGTCTGATATTGCTGCTAACTGAACAGTTGAACTAGTTCCTCCTTTAAAAATTAGGGCCAAAAATTCAAGGATCTTGTGTATCGGTGCTAAAAAAGGTTCAGCATGATTTTGATGTGCCCAATACACAAATCTTTTCCATTTACTGGAATAGAGCTTACGTGTTGAAGGTTTATGTGAAGATAAAAATATATGTCAAACAGGGGAGGAGAGTATAGCTTGCCTGGCTTTTAATGGAATTGGTAAAGCCAGGCCATCAGCCTGAGGTTTGATATGTCTAGATGGCTCATGGCTTTGGGCCGGACAGGAAGTCTGAAGTCGTATCAAGATCCCAAGTTTGGTGAAGTAAGTGAGGCCAAAGGGAGGGAACCAAATCTGTCGAGGCCAGTAAGATGCAATGATGACAGCTTTGCTGTTCAACATGACAGCTTTTTGTAAGAATTTTGGAATTAGCGGGATTGGTGGATAGGAATAAAGTAGGCCAAGGAGCTAGTTGTGAAGTAAAGCATTCCTCTGTGATTTCCCCTGTGGGGAGATTAAGGCAAAGTAGCTGCTGCATTTGTTGTTTAGGGGAGAAGCAAAAATATTGCAGCAAGGCTGGCCCCGCTAACGAAAAATCATTTCCATTACATTCTTGTTGGGAGACCACTCCTAAGGTAGAAGAATGCACCTGCTCAGCTTGTCTGCTGTCACATTGGACATTTCTGGAATGTGCATTGCTGTGAGAAAGTGGTTGGATGAGATCGCCCATTGCCATACTCTGAGCGCTTCTCAACACAGGGGGTAAGATCTGGTCCCTCTTTGTTTGTTGATATACCAAACTACTGACGTATTTTCCATTTAATTTGCAGTCATCCCTGAGGGGAGAGCATCTTGAAGGACCTTCAGTGCTAAAAGCACTGCTCTCATTTCTAGGACATTGATATGCAAATTGGCCTCTTCAAGGGACCCAAGTGCCTTGGGCTGTTTTTCCTAGAAAGTCCCCACCCCAACTGGGAAGGGTCCGTGGTCACTATGGCCTTGGGCTGAGGGTTCGTAAAGTATTGACCATTGTGTTGCTAGCATCCATTGTAGAATCTTTGAGTAAAATCTGGCTAAATATACTATTGTTATTGCCACCGACATTGATCCTAGAACCTGAAGGACCAAGGGGGCTGAAATCTTGGTACTGCAGATTATTTTTCTGACCTGTGATCTTGTAGTTTGAACCCTTGAGGGAGGTAGTGAAGCTATCATTGACTTTGTGTTGAACAGTTGTCATATGAATTCCAAATTCAGAGTTTGTTCTAGTTGAGACATGCTGTAGTTTATGGTTCTTCCCAGATGAGAACATGTCTGGAGAAGCTGGTCTCTTGCCCTTATTAATTGATGCCTGGTCAGGGTGGTCCCTGCAATCTCAAGTGAGCTGCTACTACTGCCATACATTTGGTGAACACCCTGGGGGCTGTGATGAGACCAAAGGTCAGAACTCTGAATTGGTAATGACTGGCTTACAACTGGGAGCATAAGTACCTTCTGGACCGTCTGTTCATCTTTATGTGATAGTATGCATCTTGAAGGTCTATCGAGTGAATCCAGTCATCCTTGCCCTGAAAAGGGAGAATGGATTGAACCATGACCATCTGAAACTTGGTTATTTGAACTGACTTGTTTAAGTTGCTAAGATCCAAAGTTGTTCTCCAGTCCCCTGTTTTCTTTGGCACTAAAAAGAACCTTGAGTAAGTTCTGGATTTTCTCTGGTCTGGCCGGGACCTCTTGGATGATTTTTTTTTTTTTTTTTTTTTTTTTTTTTTTTTTAGCAGCTTTAGCATTTGACTTGCTGCTTGTTCTTTCTAACTAGATGAAACATTGGGGATTTTTCTTGAGGTTGGAGGTGGAAGGGAAAATGGTATTAAATAATCTCTGGAAATAATCCTCTGCACCCAAGTATCTTTTGATCTGATGTTGTCCTTTTCATTCTTCCTAACTGATGGGTCATGAATCTGACTCTAGGATTCGACTCAGCCGCATTTTTCAGACTTGGATCCCAGTCTTGAGCCCCTCCCTCTACCCATAATGCTCTACACCTTCCCCAGCCTCCTCAGATCTCGTTTGGTACCTATCTAGTACAGATGCTGATTCTCATTCTTTAGTTTAACTGCTTTCTTGGCTGTTAAAGCTGAACTAATTTTTCTCTTTATTAATACTTTGACCTAAAACATTTTTCTGGTAGTTTATCTTCTCTTTCTTCCCTTTCCCATTTTCCCGTTAAATTTTCATAGGCATTAGGGACCGTTTCTTTATTCCTATCTACCTGCTGCTGCTGCTTCTCAGAGCTATTGGCACTTCTGCCTTCCGTTTGCTGTGTTACTGTCTTTCTCTGTCTGTTGGATTTAACTTAGAAAAGATTTGATTTTTTTTTTAAATATTTAAGTTTATTTTTTATTTATTTAACATTTGTTTACTGGGAAAATCGGACTTGGAACAAAGTCAATTTTCAATGGAGGCGCAGGGAGAAACACTCCAGATGCATGTTTTTTTGTACCATGGGAGGAAACCGGAGCATCCAGAGAAAACCCACACGAACGCAGGGAGGACATACAGACTCCACACACAAGGCACCCCAGCCAAGAATCAAACTGGAGAACCTCTTGCTGTGAGGCGACAATGCTACCGCTGCACCACTGCGCTATTTATTCTAAACTTTTTTTTTTTGGGATGTGCAGTGTTTTTTCTGTGTGTGACCTGTGAAGTTTCGGACTGTAGAGTTATGTCAGATAAATCAGCATAAGTGTTGCTGAGATTGTGGGCACAAAATTCCCCAATCTGATGCACATAGTAAATGTGTATATTGTTTAGGACTGGATCAGCTGCGATAGGCTTGTGACATTTGTGAAGGCATTAATCCTCGTGCCATTGCCGATCATAGAAACAAGTTGATATTGAGGGGACTTTTACATGCTTGTTCATCCTCTTCAAAGGGGCCTCAAACCCCCCTCTAAATGTCATGCTGGGTTTTCAGAGTCCAGGAAACATCCTCACAATACCTCGAAGGCTTTCTCGGATCCTCCATCGAAATTGTCTAAGACCTCTTATCTGATCATGTCGGATCCAAGATCAGTTTTCGTCCCTTTGGATCCAAGACGCTCTTTGGATCTGACAGGCTCCATCACAATGACTAGCTGTCCTAGGCCATCCACGTCTACCTCGGATCCTAAGACTTTGGATCCGAGAGTTAGGAGCTGGACACCTGAGTATTCTGTGAGGGCAGTATCTGCAACTTTGCCCCCTCAAGTTATTGCAGACTCCCACCAAACATTCAATGCCTACATCAGTAGTTTCCTCAAGGTCTTCTAGGAGCCTATCTGATGTTGATATGGACATGTTGATGCAGAGGTTCCTCCAAGCTCAAATCCAGATGGCAGTTTTCCCAGCTCCGTCCCCACTCAGATCTGTGAATGTCCCCACTATTCTGATTCAGTCTCCTCCTCTGATCTGACCAGTGATCTCAGAGCCTCAGGATCCTAGGTACCAGAGAGAGAGAGTCAACATTGGATCTGGGGAAGCTTCCTTTCTCCACTCCGACTACCGTGCTCTGATTTCTTCGGCTCAGAGTGCTTCTCAAATCCTTGATGTTGGCATTGGATCTGGGGGAGGGGGTTCAGCTCTGACCTTCTCAGATCCATCCCTTCCTCTCAGCACTTCTGGCCTCAACAGCACGGTTCTGATTCTGTCTGAATGCCATGGATCAGGAGTTTCTTCCCTCCTTTCTTCCTCAACTGTATGGGCGTTGAGGGGAGATGGGGGAAGTTTCCCTGGGACCGTCGGCTTTCCAGATTGTAGATGGGGCTTCCTGTTCTAATAGAGAACTGACCTCTCATCTCTGATCCTCCCCTTCATCCTTCACTGGATCTGGGTGCTGAGCCCATCGTTCCGGTCCAAGGTCCGCCTACCTCGAAAGGTCTCCAGGTCCTTTTCCTCGAGGAAGCCCCCTTTCTTCCGATACCTCCCCTGAACACCCCACAGAGGAGGTTCCTCGAAAGAATATGCAAGACGAGGCACATGAACTCCCAGATGGAGTCCCTCACCAAAGACACAGATTTTGTTGAGGGAGAAGGATCCCTACAATAACTACCAGATGATGTCTCCTTTGGAGATATCTTGGAAATCCTTAGACAGAAAGGTGGTGGGTTGGCCCAACCTCCTCCTTTTGAAGAGTCAGTGTTCTTGGAGGCTTTCGGGGTGGGCCTATCTACGTCTTGGGTAACCCCCCCCCCATACACTGGGCTTGGAAGGAGCTGGACACAATTGAACCAGTCCCCAAATGCCCTGACAAATTCCTCGTTCCCCCTAAAAATGGACTACATAGGGTGTAAAGGTGTTCCTGTTGCTATTGTTGTGGCAGCAGCCACCAAAAAGGAGCTAGCCAAAGAAAGCAGTTCTATCCATCTGCTGAACAGGGAGCCTTGAGCGATGGAAAGTTTGGTAAGTGCATTTACACCTCTGTTAACTTTGAGCTGAGGTCATTAAATTACTTGGCAGATTTCACTTGGGTGCAGAGAGATTTTGTCGAGCTTTTCAACTGTCTTGCAAAGACCATGTCGGATGAGGACTTCAAGAAAGTATCCACCCAGTTGGCTACTCTTGCTTCTGTGGCCAAGTCCTCCATGAGGCTAATCTCCCATACAGTGGAAGGCACCTCATGGGCAGTCGGCTCAGGTATTGCTGTCATAAGACATGCCTGGATGAGGCTTTGTGACTTTGCGGAACCTTTCAAGGCATCTTTTGTCAGTGCCTCCTTTGATGGCTCCTATTTGTTTGGGCTATCCGTCAAAGAAACATATCCACAGAGAACATAAAAGAAAGACCCTGTCTGCCATTGAGATCAAATTTACTACCCCTCAGTGTACTTTTTCTAGAAATCAGCGAGGTGGTAAGAAGACTCGGTTTCGAAAATCTCAAGGGTCTTTTCAAGATCAACGCAGGGATTTTTCCTTCAGAGGCAGAGGCGGACGTTTCAATGATAGACGCCGTCCGGGGGGGGGTCCTTAGAATCGGGGCTTCAGAGAACTCTTCTCTGACAGGGCCTATCAGTGCTCCTGAAGTGCTGTCTGGTGGTCCATCTCTAAAGGCAGTCGGGGATCATTTTTCGCTGTACCAGGGCCAACCTGACAACAAATGTCTGGGTGTTAAGTATAATATCCAGATGTTACATTACCTTTTTCCTTCCACCTCCAGTGGAACAAAAGAAACTCCCCAATGTACCACTCAGTCAGTGGGAGCACGCAGTACTAGAAATTTAAAAATTTGCTGCAAAAGAGAGTCATCCAAGAGGTCCCAACTGAACAAAGAGTATTCAGAACTTTAATCCCACTTCTTTTCAGTCCCAAAGAAAATGGGGACCTGAGATCCATTCTGGATCTGAGTACTCTAAGTCAGTGTATAAAGAAGTCAAAGTTCCAGATGACTACGGTTCAGTCCATTCTACCACTTTTGCACAAGGATGATTGGATGTGCTCTGTAGACCTTCAGGACTCGTACTATCACATCAAAATAGTCAATACTCCAGAAGTCATTTGCGCTTCAGGCTGGGAGCCAGTCATTACCAGTTCAGATCTCTGCCCTTTGGACTTGCCACTCTCTCCAGGGTGTCTGCCAAATGCAAGGCAGTAGTGGCAGCTCACCTGAGACCGAAAGGATTCCAGGTGTTTCCATATTTGGATGACTGGCTTCTAACTGTTCCAACCCCGGCATCAACTACTTCAGGCCAGGGATTATTTGTTCCAGATCTTCAACTCCCTAGGCATTACCATAAACCTTAACAAATCACACCTGCCTCCTGTTCAGAACTTGGAATTCATTGGTGCCCTTCTGGATATGTTGCACCAAATGGCTTCTTTGTCTCCACATTACATGACATCTTTGAGAAGCCAGGTACGGGACATACTCTCTCTCTCTGCCATCTCCATCTACAAGATTAATACTTCAAGCTCTTGGCTGTGTGTCGGCTGCCATCAGCCTAGTTGCTTTATTTTATGCGAGTCCTCCAATCTCCAGTGGACCTTAGCTGTTCAGTCGTCTGTTCTTTACCAGCAGTCATCTATTCCTATCAAGTTAATTATGGTTTGCAAATGATATCTTCAATGGTGGTTTCATTTGGATGACCTGTTCCTGGGCAGACTGTATCTTCTTCCTTCCCTCACAGCCACAATGACCACCAGTGCTTCTTAACTAGGGTGTGTGTGTGTGGGGGGGGGGGGGGCATTTCAAGTGGAAGATGGTCCAAAATGCATGGTTTTCCTCGGAGAATCACTGTCCTAGAGATGAGAGCAGTTCTAATGTTGCAAGCCTTTCAGGACAGCCTCCCCTGTGGGATTATTGCAGTACACACCAACAACATGTCAGTAGTCTGGTATATTAACAAACATGGAGGAACCCGCTCTTACTCCTTATGCAGAGAGGCCATGAGGGTCTGGGAATGGGTGATATCTTTGGACCGCTTTCTAGTTGCAATGCATATACCGGGGAAATCCAGCATTCTTGCAGACAAACTCGGCAAGTCCATCCTGACCCCTCACGAGTGGTCCTTCAATCAATCCGTGGCAAATCTGATTTTCAGCCGTTGGGGCCACCCTTGCTGCAACCCCCAAAACAAGTGAGCAGGTACTTTGCTCTGATTGCCCCCCACCTCTGGGGGAGTCACCAAGGGATGCTCTAGTTCTCGATTGCCCCCCTCCCCCAGTCTACTTTATGCTTTTTCTCCACTTCCCTTGATCACGAAATTCCTGCAGAAAGCCAGCAGGCTGAAGAGCTCTGTCATTCTCATTGCTCCATTTTGGCCTCATCAGGTTTGTTTCCCCTTTCTCTGGTCTCATCTGAAATGTCCTCCTTGGATTCTGGAGCCCAGTCAGGACCTCCTATCTCACCTGTCAGAGAGTCAGCACCACAGCCTCTACACCCTCAAACTAACCACATTATTTCTGTGCTTCCAGTGATTGTACGAAGGTCCAGGCTTGCTTCACCTGTTTGTGATATAATTTTAGCATCCCAAAAAAGCACCTGCTAAGATCTACAGAAGTAACTGGAAAAGATTTCCTGTATGGGCTGCCAAAGAGAATATTGACCATTTTTCAGCCCTGGTTTCAAACATCCTTCTTTTTCTTACTTCTGTTTTTAAGGGAGGAGCTAGTTTTTCTACTATAAAACTTCAGTTGGCAGCTGTTTCCAACTTTCACACTGGAAGTAATTCTGGTTCTCTTTTCAATTCCAAACTATTCACAGCATTCATGAAAGGGTTTTTTCTGCTGCTAAGACCTCCTGTAAAGGATCCTTCTTCTCCTTGGGATCTCAGGGTAATACTTCAAGGCCTGATTAAAAAACCTTTTGAACCAGCTAATGCTTGTGATATGAAACTCCTGTCTTGGCAGACTATCTTTTTAGTAGCTGTTACATCAGCAAAGAGAATTCCTGAACTTCAGGCCTTAGCATAAAGTAGCTATGGAGAGTAGTATTAATCGGTCTGTACAATTGCCTGTCTTATTTCCAAATATTTCTAACAAAGGTGAATGTGTTACATCTGCTTGATGTTCATAGACAACTACGCTTCTATCCTCATAGAGCAAAATAGTACAGAAAGTCTGATCAGCTATTTGTATCCTTTGCACCTAGCAGTCTCCAAAATTACCTTGGCCAAATGGATTATCGACTGTATTTCGCTGATCTATTCAAATAGTGGTATAGAACTGCCTCGCCCTCCCAAGACCCATTCTTTGTACTGCTCTACGGCTACATCATCTGCCTTTTCCTCCAGAACATCGAGTGACGAAATTTGTGCAGCGGCCACTTGGTCAAAGACCTTTGTGACTCATTATATAAATTGGACGTTGTCTCCTGAAGAAGAGATTCCTTTGGTTCGACAGTCCTTCGATACATCCTTCCTTGAGGCCACTTAAGGGTTACATAGCTGGGAACTCTGACCTATCGGTGAGGAAGAATGAAAAGGAGAACATCAGATTTAGAAGTTATGTACTTAGCATAACTTGGAATCTGTGTTGTCCATTTTCATTCTTCCTTACCTTCCTTCCCAACTATCCCCTGACCTAGTTTCTCCTAGAGGATCTATGGACTATGTAGGAACCTTCATGATCCTGGTTGAAGAGCTCTGATATTTTTTGTCCGTTTCTGTGTCTATATCTAGTAGCCAATAAGGCAATAAACTCAATCTGAGGAAGCTGGGGAAGGTGTAGAGCATTATGGGTAGAGGGAAGCGCTCGAGACTGGGATCCAAGTCTGAAAAATGTGGCCGAGTCAGATGTGTGACCCATCAGTGAGGAAGAATGAAAATGGGCAACACAGATGCCAAGTTATGGTAAGTACACAACTTCCAGTTATGTCTAGCCAGGCTGTCTGGTACAGGGATAATCAACCTCCCAAGAGGACAGTTGGGCCTCCTTTCAGGAGCACTGGTAAGATCTGTCAAAGAGAGAATTTCTGGATCCCTGGTTTTGCGGGCCATCTCTGCTACAGGGGGCAGGGTTGACCATTGGAGTTCCCCTCCTCTGCCCCAGGGGAGCTTCCTCCATGTGTACTAGAAAGGACTTTGGGATTTCTTGAACCACATCTTCTGACCCACCTTATTGATTCTTAGAAAAGGATCATTGAGGGATGTGAGGGATCAAAAAATGTACCCCATGGCAGATGGAGTCTTTCCATCCTTCTCACAACTGGATAATGTGTCCTTCACTTTGGGAACAAACAAAGAAGTGCCATCAAAAGGAGCATTGATGAACAAAAAGTTGAAGGGCTCCACAAAATCACATAAATGCATCCAGGCATGTTTCCTGATAACATGCCTGGATCCGCTGCCCTTGAGGTTCCTTTTGCTACATGCAAAATGAGCCTCATGGAAGAATTGGAAATAGATTGCAGGGTAGCCAGTAGAGAAGTCACGGATGATTGGTCCTCTGCAGAAAAGGATCCTGAGATGGTAGTTGAGGGTTATCTAATCAAATCCCTTTGTAATCTTGTAAAATGTGCCAAATAATTCAGCGACCTTAAGGCAAAGATTGCTGAAGCATCAGCATGTTTCCCAAACCTGTCCATCATACTAGACTCCCTGTTAGGGGGATGAACAGTGGAACTCTCCTCTGCAAGTTCCTTTTTTGTGGCCACCACCATGACCATCAACAGCCACCCCTTTACCCCAAAATTGCTTATCCAAAGGTGGTGCCATAATCTTGTCCAGTCTCCTAGGTAAGGGTTCAGCTCTGTCTGGTTCCTTCCATGCCTGCCAAGAGACTGAGTAAGCTTGTTGGCAGGTGGAGTAACCCAAGAGGTAGACGGGCCAGTACCGAAAGCTTTCAAGAATACAGACTCCTTGAATGAAGGGTTGCTGGGCATCCAGCCACCTCTTTGCTTTAGGATCTCGAGAATGTCTCCAAATGAGATATCTTCAGGAGGTGACCATGGGGACCCTTCACCTTCATCGAAGTCCATATCTTTCATGACAGATTCCTCTGAGGAGTCCAAGTGCTTCTTCTTACACGTCTTCATCCTAGGGACCTCCTCAGTGTGATGCTCTGGGGAGGTATTGGAAGAAATCAAGATACCATGTTGGCAAGCCTGGGGTCGCAGACTGGCTGTTCCTATGGTAAAGAGTAATGAGGCTCCGAGCGCAGAGACATCAAGGTAAAGGCTTAAGATGTGAGGGGGTTGGATCCGTCCATTCTGCTGAGTCAGACAAAACCTTCTTCCCAGCCTTGAAGGCAGACCACCCTGGAGAAAGAGAAGACTTTTTGGATCTGAAAATACAAGCTTTTTGACCACTGTCCACACCCGCTCTGAAAGTAGTCTCCCCAAGGTAGAAGCTGGAGCCAGGCTATCCAGTGCTGAGGCTCCTAGGTGCAGAGATGGCTCTGACAACTTCAGAGTCTACTCCAACACCTCTGATCTGACAGGGAAGCTTTGGCTCCTGGAGCTTTCCGGATCCAACTAAACTGGGGCATTCAGAGTAAGTTTTGGATCTGAATATATTGCTGTCTTCAGAACCGAGCCAGCTGGAGCCGCACGTCTTGGATCCAGGGACTCTGAGACAGTTGAAGGAGTCCGACAAGGAACTCGTAGTGGGATTGTTGTCAAAGAACAGAGACCCCCTGACCAGAAGGTGTAGGAGCTGGTAAGACAACAGTCTGACTTTGTGGTGAGAGGATCTTCCCCACCACTTTTTCCACATCTTCCCCCAATCAAATTTTTGGAAGAATGAGTGGAAACAATAGCTGAGGAACTGGGTTTGTGTGCTCCAAAAATGGTGAGGGCACCAGATCCACCGATGGCGAATATTTTGTCCTGGGTAGATGAATGAGACTTGAGGTGTAGGGCTGGAGATAGTGGGCTTTGGTAACTTCAGATTTGAGGAAGTTGTCATCACTTTTTTCATTTTCTTCAGATCCAAGGGTGAGGTTGGATTGGGCTTGGATCTTTTCTAGATTGCTCTGAGACCTAGGAAGATGATATGGATGGTGTCAGAGAAGAAGATTTTGAATTTTTACTTTTGGGGGATTGGGCCCCAGATATTGCCCCTCCGAAAGTGGAAGGGAGCAGACCTTTCAAAGTAAGTTTTTCCTTTCACCTAAAGCCCTGGGGTTAAAGCCATGACAGCAATCTTTCTGCAAATGTAAAGGCCCAAAACAGTAAACACATAGTGTGGGCATCGGGCACAGGAAGCTTATGCCCACATTTAACACATTTTGAATCTGGGGGGGGGGGGGTCTTTTCCTAACATTGTATGGCAAGAATAGAAAAACACTTTCAAGAAAAGGAAAAAACTTTTTTTTGTTAGGAAATACTGAAAAGCATGAGGAAAAGTACCAACTATGGTAACAATAGACTACATTAGTTGTAGAAAGACAGAAAATTACTAGCAATACTAGTTTAAGTAGTACACAATGTACAGAAAGTAAAAGATAAGTTAACCAACTATTGTAATGGTAAAGAAATTATACGAGGAAGGCAGGGGAGAAGAAATATTAGAGATATTAGAAATATATCTAAAAATTGGGAAATGGAGGGTTTTATAAGGTAATAATAAACACTTCTCAAAACGCTCGAGAGGTAGGTCAGCCACGTCTTTCACTGAAAGTGGCAATTGAGAGCTGCGGTAACTTAGGGGTTGGTGCATTTATGGGTAAGCTCAAGAGTTTTTGGTTGCCACAAGCTTTAGCAACAGCCTAGTCTGATCCGAGGGGTTGTATCAGAAGCCATCAGTTCAAGGTAAAATGAAAATTGACAACATCGGATTCTAGAGTTTATTCAGGGTTCTTTTTACTTCCAAAAAAAAAAAACAAGGGACCTCATACCAGTTTTGGAGCTCAGCAGTCTAAATCAGTATGTAAATCGGACAAAATTCCAAATGGTCAAGGTACAGTCAGTTCTTCCTCTGCTGAGGAAGGATGAATGGATGTGTTCTGTTGATCTTCAGGAAGCCTGTTCATCATATCAAGGTCCAGCAGAAGTACATGATATTCCTCTTGTTTCCACCTGGAAGTCAATCACTATCACTTCAGATAATTTGCCATTCAGTCTCACCACACCCCCAGGTTTTCAGCAAGATAATGGAAGCCATTACAGCTTACCTCTGGCTACAACAGATCCAGGCCTTCCCATATTTAGGTGATTGGCTTCTAACTGTTACCTTAAGGGAAATTGATGCTGATCATGGAAATGAGGGTAAAATTTGGCTAGGCTTGTAAGGGCCCTAGGGCCATTAGCCTAGTAACTTCCTTGTCGTATGAAAGGATGTACCATTGACATTAGTCAGTCCTTTTGTCCCTGACAACTCACTTGAGTATCTCAATAAAGTTAAACAAAAGCAAGCAATCTTTTTCTCAGAGCATAGAATTTGTAGGTTGCCACATGGGCACTGCAGCAGATAGCAAAATTTCCCCTGATACGAGTCAAATCCTTTAAGTCTGTAGCTCCCCAAATGATTAAAAACACCCTTGGTTTCAGGTACATTTCATTCTTTGACTCTTAGGAGTAATGGTCTCCTCTGTAACTCTGGTTCCTTTGGCCAGATATTACATAAGAGTTCTACAGAGGGCAGTAGCTGTACAATATTAACAAAAAATCAATCCTCTTCACAGCAGGATTTGCCTGTCTCAGGTCTGCAGAGATACCTTTCTGTCCTCTTACTCCAAAGGCCACAGTCACCACAGATGCCTTCCTTCTAGGGTGGTGGTGGGGTGCATTTGAAAGGGAAAACAATTCAAGGAAAGTCGTAATCAACAGAGGCCAAACTTCACATCTGTCTCGGCATTGATGGTAGTCCTCATGATATTGCAGGTATTTCAGGACCTCCTACCCAAGGATGTGATCACCATCCATTCGTGAATCTGTCCCACATGTTGAATCAGATGACAATAGACAACATTGGATAAAAAAAAGTTCTGTATTTAGCATAACCTATAGATCCATGTTGTATTATTTTCATCTGATTCAACTCTCCTTCCTTCTTCCGCCTGCCAGTGTCACTTATCCTTTCTAGGGATCAACCAGACTTTCTCTGGACCCGTTCTGTCTTTGTACCACTTAGCTTTATATAGTGATTTCTGTCCCCCCCCCCCCTTTTTATTATTTCCTATATAATTATCACCAGTTGAGGTCAGCCAGCAAACTTCATCTGAAATTATTCATGCAGGTGAGAGGAATTGTGGGTGTGGCAGGAGTCAGCACTCTCAGATCAATACTATTGTATAAGGTGCAGAGGTTGGATCCGACAACCTACGTCTTGAACCAGGCGAAAATAAGACAACACGGATCTATTGTTATGGTAAGTACATAACTTTCATATTTACTTGTGTAGGAGGCAACATTTGGAGAGGTGTAGGTTTTTCTTTTTTTAAATGGAAGGTGGAATGAGTAAGACTTGTTCATATTGCCATGAATGTTTATATTGCACTACTCTAGCAAAGATTCATTGTACACAATTCTTTTTTTCCAGATATATTGCCCAAAAAGATTTTGGCACGTGACTACTTTAAGCTTCTTCAACAAGAGGAGGAAGGTGAAGCCAGTGTAACTGGTCAGTATGATAATGCTGAAGAGGAAGAAGAATCAGGGGGTGAAGATGATGATGATGATGATGATGAAGAATATGAGGAGGAGGAGGAAGAGTATGATGGGACTGAATAAACATCCAGCAAGCCATGAGTCACGTAATGTCACAGTAATACTGTTAACAATGCAGTATCTGTCATCATTTACAGGTTGGCAGTTAATATTGACTGTCATTTCTGCTGCTCAGAAAGACTACTACTTTTTTGGCAAGAGGATTTTTGTATGCACTCTCTCTTGGATTCTTACCTGTTGCCCTCATTGCCATGTGAAACTCCACTGTATCACTTCCATTATCCATATCATCTCCCCTTAGTGATGCTGCTGCTCCATGCCCCTTACTAACACGTGAAGAGGGCTTAGTTATATGATTGAGCAAAACAAAAATGTCTTCAGTACCAATACCATATCCCAGCGAGTGTTAAATAAACCTGTAGGGCAGGGATGCAACTTCTTAAATATAAATTCTTCTGTCATTTATGTTGCAACCCTGGTGGAAGGGCAGTGATACTTGGGAGCCATTATCCATGACCCACCCAGTAACTGATGGATTCCATGATACACCAAGTGGATTTTCCTTTTTGTATATGTACCCTTTCAGTGGACCAGCCCCCTGGGAGCATGTGTGTATCTCTGTTCATGCCCAGTAGAAGTTTTTAGCCACAAACTCCCCATCACCAGGAGTGATCATTGCATAATTCCAACTCCCACCTGTCTACCCCTTTGGTCAGAAAGCTAGTCAGAAGCTGCTCCTTACTATCCAGTGCCCTATCACAAAAATAAATGCATGCTTGTGTTGTAAAACTTAAGCTAGTAAAACCAGAAAAATAGGAGCTGGAAGTCTTGGAGACATTACATTTCAAGAGTTGTTTATTATGGCAAGAGCATCTTTTAATGACATTGCATTTTCTAGCTTGGTAAGGTTGATTGGGGTTTTAATCATGAAATGTCAGTATGTTTGTTCTTACTTTATATGATGGACAGACAACTGAAGTACTGTATCCATCTAACTAGTAAAGGCACTTGAGAGAATTAGGTACTTGCCTCTTATTATTAGCCTGTCAATAATAGACAAAACTGTTAAACAATAGGCTGTAATTTACCCATTTTGAGTTAGATGTTACCACTTCTAATAGCTCTTTGCAGATTTCAGTGTTCTTGCTATCTAGAAGATATCAGTGTGTGTTTAATTCCACTGAATTGGATGATTAAGATAGACATATTTTGATGAGAAGTAAAGACTGCTTGGCCATCTTTGTGTTTCCATATACACACGTATGTATAGAGTTATTTTTCCTAATCTAATAACATCCTTTCCTTAAAATTGCCTGATGTCTTCAGTACTTTCATGACTTTATTCAGTGTCATCTTTCTGTTCTGTGCAGTAATTCTGTGGAATAGCACTTGTAACACTGGACCTGAGAATCTAAACCCACCACCCATGTTCATATATTTTAAGTGTGTCCCCTAATTCCTGTGTCTGTTTTTGAAATCTGCTACCTTTCTGGACTTCGCAGATTCTTGTGAACTGAATGAATGATTATATGTTGTGGAGATTCTCCCCCCCCCCCCCTTCATCTAGAGTATAATACTGAAGCTTTTGTTTGTGACTTCCTTTGCAGATGTTCTTCATGTTTCACTGTTGCAGTCATCATATTTGGGTTATCTGCCTGCAGGTAGCTCTCAGCTGGCCTGAATACCAGAGTCTTGGGATTCCTGCGTCGGATGCTGTCGCTTCTTCCATGACGTCGGGTCGTCAGCGGTATAAAACATGCAGCCGACGCCATTACATCGGTCTTTCTTGCCGTGCTGTGCCCGAAGCAGAAGCAGTTCGCAAGTGCCGGTCGGCCGACTCCTGAAATTTAAGTACTCCGTTAGGGATCCTTTTTTCTTGCTCTAACCGATGTCAGAAAAAAATAATAATTGTCTTGCCTGTGGAAAGCAAATACCTCACAGAGATTTTCATTCTTACTGCATCACCTGTTTAGGCCCAGACCACGATGTCCCTCGCTGTCAGTTTTGTGCCTTGTTCAATGCCCAAACTATTCGTCATCTGGCTATTTTTGTAGCCAAGTTCTTTTGCTCTCGATCTCCGTACTCTGAAATGTCTTCGGTAAGCCATCCGACTACCGATCTTCCGAAAAAACAAAAGGATAAAGACAGAGACAGACCGCATAGGTCCAAGGCTGCCGACAACACTACCGTTAAGCTAGTCACCAGTCCACCAGTACTCAGTGAGGCACTTTCACAGCCCCTGATATCCGCTTCTACAGATTCTCAGGCCTCGACTGAGACCCATTTGGAGTCCGGTATGGTGCGAGATGCTTCTTCGACTATGGAACCTGCGGATGTCTCTACTTTGTATGGTTCCGGAGCCGCTGTGCAGGCACTGGCTTCTGAGGGTGTTTTGGCCTTCCACTCTTCATATTAAACCGACGACTTCCTTTCAAACCAAAAATACCGAATTTCTCAGGCATAAAGTTTGCACTACGCCTAGGAAACCGACCAAAGCGCATTCTAAGGCCCACATGCCACAAAAAAAATTATTAGAATGGCTGAGGACCTCATTACTTTTGAGGGGGAAGGCTGACTTCCCCTAATTAAAGGACCCAGAACTGATCCTCCTCCTGATCAGGAATCTGATTACTCTGATCCTTCTGATATACCCTTATCTACCTATGAGGATTCTGATACAGAGGATTCCATTCCCTCTGTTTCCCCTCCAGAGAATTTTTCCTTTGGTGAAACCCTGCACACCCTTAGAGAATATTTCCGCTGGGAGAGCCAGGACTACTCCCAGTCCAAAAAGAGACTCAGGAAATGTTTAAGCTTGCCCTCAGCACAGGCCTCTAGCTATCCCTCCTGTTCTGGAAATTGTAGATGATGTTTTTCTGGAATCCAGTCTTACCCCTGATACCTTGCCTCCAGCTCCCAGGAAACCTGACCGGTACTATAGAGTGCCTGACTCCCACAAATTCCTTTTTAGAAATCCTACTGCGGATCCAGAGACCATTTCCCAGGGACCTAAAGGCATTAAGGCTACAACTGCCAAAAATCCTACCCCCTCGGACAAGGATTCCAGGGCATTAGATAGATGGGGGGGGGGTATACAACTCTGCTACGCTTGCCATTAGGGCTTTAAATTGCCACTTTCATATGTTAAAGTATCAGCAACATATTATGGAGCTAATTAAACAAAAAATGTTGTTGATTCCTGATTGTGCAGAACACAAAGATTTACAAGAGTTAATGCATTCTGCTAACCAAGTTGGTAAACATACTTTGCAGTGTGGGTTTGATGCTTTAGAAGCATCTTGCAGGGCTGCTGTCACTGGGTCTGTTCTTAGAAGACTTGCTTGGCTTAAAGAACAAAACTTGCCAGATCATCTCAAAGCAAAATTACTGGATGCACCATTAAATCAAGAGCATCTATTTGGTAATAAAGCAGAAGTCCTCAAAAGAATGGAGGAGAAAGCTAAATCTATGCAATCTCTTAAGGATTTCTTACAAGTACAGCCACCTAGATTCAGTAGGCATTGACCTTCAAAAAACTGGTCTTTTCCAGTCCCTTTCAGGCCTCCTCAGTTCAAACCCAGGGGCAGCAGACCACCAAGACTTCAGTCTCAGGCTATGCACATATCTAAGCAATGGAGTTCTCCCATGTCCAAAACAGGGAGTAGTAAGCCTCCATCCTTTGGTAAAATTGTACAGTGACTTATCCTTAATTTTTCCAAGCCTTGCCCAAGTACTTGCACCTTTAGGAGGAAAACTTGCACTGCATGCCAAAAATTGGCAATACATTACCCAAGACAAACGGGTCTTAAACATTGTTTCCCAGGGATACAGATTCCAATTCCACTCACTCCCATCCATAAGCGGATGGCCAGACCTACCACCAAACCAGTGGACAGAGGCCCAAAAGCAAGTACTTTCTCTTCTCAGTATCAAGGCTATTCAATCTGTCCCAGCAGAACAAAGGGGACAAGGTTTTTACTCCAGACTGTTTCTGGTCCCCAGAAAAAAAAACTCTTGGCATCCTATCCTGGATCTATCTATTCTCAACAACCTTTTTGGTGGTTCCAAAATTCGAAATGTTAACTCTCCAACAGCTGCTTCCTATGCTAGCTAAGGACTCCTGGTTAGCAACCCTAGATTTAAAAGAAGCTTATCTGCACATTCCCATAAGGGAATCTTGCAGAAAATACCTACACTTCAGAGCAGGCTGTATGCACTATCAGTTGTCTGCGCTTCCCTTTAGCTTATCTAGTGCGCCCAAGGTATTCACAAAGTGCCTAGCTCCAGCCATTGCGTATTGCAGGGAGAGAGGAATTCAAATTTACCCATACTTGGACAATTGTCTGATTCAGGCGGACAGTCAAGAATTGTTACTTCAGCACGTGGCATTTGTAAAGAGACCTCTCTCTTCACTGGGGTACACCATCAACGAAAAGAAATCACAACTGGTACCCAGCCAACAGATTGTATTCCTGGGAGCAAGCTTGAACACAACTTCCCCGATATCATTCCTCACTCCAGAGAAGCAAATTTATTTGACAAACTATTTCAATCTACTGACCACCAAAATCCGGCTATCTGCAAGAAAAATACTGCAAGCCCTAGGGTTCATGGCCTGTTGCATTCTACAAATCCCACATGCAAGACTGCATGTGATGAAACTTCAGTGGTACCTAAAATGTCTCTGGTGTCAACATTCTCAGGACCTGGAAACAATGATTCCTATCATTCCTTGCCTAAGGGCAGAGTTAGTTTGGTGGGCAGAGGTCTGCAACCACAACAAGGGACTCCCTTTCATTCTACCCCGTGCCGCCCAAACCCTAACAGACTCATCAGACTATGCATGGGGGGCTGACATGGCAGGGGAGTGCATTCAGGGCAAATGGAACCCAAAGCAAATGCACCTGCATATCGAGCAAAAAGAAATGTTATCTGTGCAGAATGCTCTGACAGCCTTCAAGGGCCTTATTCTTCCAGGACAATTATTGGTAAAGACAGATAACACCACAGTTATGTGGTACATAAACAAGCAGGGGGGAACCCATTCCTACCCACTCTGCAGACTAGCCATGGCTCTGTGGAACACAGCCTTGAGCAACCAAGTGAACTTAAAAGCTCAATTCCTGCCAGACAAACTAACTTCACTGGCAGACGACTTAAGCAGAAATCTCATGGATCCACACGAGTGGAAACTGGAACCCAAAATATACAAGCTTTTGAGGAACAGGTGGGGGGCACCAGAGGTGGACCTTTTTGTTTCCCCTTAGAACTATCAATTGAGCAAATATTGCACCAGAACTTCCCACAGCCAAGCTTGGAAAGTGGATGCCCTGCCCTTCACCTGGGAAAGCCTCTCAGTCTATACCTTTCCCCATCTGCCACTCCTCTCGAAGGTTCTACTAAAAATCAAACAGGACAAGCCAAGGACAGTCCTAATTGTGCCAGACTGGCCACGCCAGCACTGTGGTACCCTCATTTGCGTAGTATGACAGTGCTACAACCATGGCACCTGCCTCAGAATCCTTCCCTGCTGTCCCAGCAGGCAGGCCAGATTCTGCACCCTCTGCTACAGATCCTGAATTTTGCAGTCTGGCTAATCCCCTGAATTCAACACCAGCAAACCTCAGTAAGCAGGTCCTGGATGTCATTCTTGAGGCAAAGAGGCCTAGTACTAGAAAATCCTGTTCGGAAAAATGGAAAAGGTACTGATGTTCTTCGTGTTTCACTGTTGCAGTCATTACATTTGGGTAATCTGCTGGCAGGTTGCCCTCAGTCGGCCTGAATTCCAAAGTCTTGGGTCTTGCGTCGGTTGGTGTCTCCTCTTCCATGACGTCAGGTCGTCAGGGGTATAAAACAAGCAGCCAATGCCATTTTCTTTAGTCTTTCTTGCTGCGCAGTGCCCGAAGCAGAAGCAGTTCGCAAGTGCCGGTCGGCCGACTCCTGAAATTTTCGAATTCCGAGTTTCAGAACCAAAGTCTTCACTAAAGCTAAGTACCCCGTTGGGGAAACTTTTTTCTTGCTCCATACCGATGTCAGTAAAAGTTAATTGCATTACTTGTGGGAAGCAAATACCTCATAAGGATTTCCATTTATACTGTATTCCTTGCCTAGGCCCTGATTATAATGTGCCTAGCTGTCGGTTTTGAGCTAGATTTAACCAACGCACTATTAAGCGTCAATATATCTTTGCCTCAAAATATTTTGGAAACAGATTTAACTATCCTGAAATGTCGTCGGATAGCAGTCCGACTACCAGAGTACACAAAAAATGCAAAGACAAGGACAGAGACAGACCGTCAAGGTCCAAACCCGACGACGAAGCTTCTCCTAAGCCAGTCGCCAGTTCGCCGGTACTCAGTGAAGCACTTTTGCAGCCCCTGATACCTGCTACTTTCGAGTCGCAGGCCCCTACCGAGACCCATGTGGAGTCTGACACGCCTAGAGATTCTCAAAGTATTGTAGCCACAGATGTCTCTCCCTCGGATGGGTCCGGAGCCGCTGAGCAGGCACCAGCTTCTGAGGGTGTATTCAGGCCACGTTTTTATATAAAACCGACACCAGCTTCAAAATCAAAGACAAACGCAACTTCTAAAGCTAAAAAACTGATGCATGAGCCACGTGCACAGGCCTCTGTGCCCAAAAAGCAGATTATCAAAATGGCTGAAGACCTAATTACCTTGATCAGGGGTTCCCAACCCCCTCCTGATAAGAAGCCTAGGCAAGACACTGATTATGAAGCTTCAGATCAGGTTTCTATTTCTTCTGATCAGGAATTATCTATACCACCCTATGAGGATTCTGATGCAGAGGAATCTATCCCATCTGCATCTCCTCCTGAAGATTATTCCTTTGGAGAAACCTTGTATACTTTGAGGGAGCATTTTCACTGGGAGAGTCAAGATTTCTCAGAATCAAAAAAGAGGCTCAGGGATTTCCTCCTTCTCCCTCAGCATAGGCCTTTAGCCATACCTCTTGTTTTAGACATTGTGGATGATATGTTTTCGGAGTCAAGCTTGACTCCAGACTCCTTACCTCTGGCTCCTAGCAAGCCAGACAGATATTACAGGGTTCTTGACTCAGACAAATTTTTCTTTAGAAACCCTGCTGCTGACCCTGAAATTATTTCACAGGGTCCAAAAGGTGTTAAGGCCTCAACAGCAAAACATCCTATTCCCTCTGACAGAGATTCCAGGGCACTGGATAGATGGGGAAAGAAGGTTTATGCATCTGCAACCTTGGCAATTAGGGCCTTAAACTGCCAGTTTCATATACTCAAGTATCAACAACATGTTATGGGATTACTGAAACAGTAAATGATGTTGATTTCTGAATGTGCATAAAATAAAGAACTGCAGGAATTATTGCATGCAGCAGAACAAGTTGGAAAGCATACTTCGCAATGTGGTTTTGATTCCTTAGAGGACTCCTGCAGGGCCACAGTTACTGGATCTGTGATTAGCCTGGCTAAAAGAGCACAATTTGCCTGATCATGTTAAAGCTAAATTGCTGGATGCATCTTTACAGCATGATACTCTGGTATTAAGGCAGAGGAGGTTTTAAAGAAAATGGAAGACGTCTATGCAAACTGTAAAAGACTTCTTACAAGTGCAGCCACCAAGATTCAGTAGACACTGGCCTACAAAAAATTGGTCCTTTCCTATGTCCGACAGAGCTCAACGGGGCAAATCCAGGCACCCTAAAGGTTCTAGATACCAGTCACATGATTCTTACAGGTGAAAGCAATGGGGTGCTTCTACCTCCAAATCTGGGGGAAATAAAGCGCAACCCTACAGTAAAAAGTCTCAATGACTTCCCTCTGCCATCACCAAGCACTTATCTTTTGGCAGCACCCTTAGGGGGAAAATTAGCACTTTATGCTCAGAATTGGCAGTTAATAACCCAGGACAAGTGGGTGTTAAACATAGTATCTCAGGGATACAGATTCCACTTCCACACACTGCCATTTGCAAACAGTTTGCCAGATCTGCCAAAATATCAATGGGCAGAGGCACAGAAACAAGTTACGTCCTTCATGGATATGGGGGCTATTCAGCCAGTACCAGAACAGGAAAAAGGACAATGATTTTATTCAAGACTGTTCTTGGTACCCAGAAAAGACAAGGCCTGCCGTCCAATACTGGATTTATCAATTCTGAACACATGCCTGGACATTCCAAAATTCAAAATGCTAACTTTGCAGCAGCTTCTGCCCATGCTGGGCAAGAACGTTTGGCTGGTGACATTAGACCTAAAAGAGGCATACCTGCATATCCCAATAAGGGAATCGTGCAAAAGATGCCTCTGTTTCAAGGCTGGCTTTATGCATTACCAATTCTCTGCACTTCCCTTTGGCTTATCTACTGTGCCCAGGGTCTTTACAAAGTGCCTGGCACCAGTAATTGCATTTTGCAGACAAAGAAGTATACAGATCTATCCTTACTTGGACGACTGTCTCATTCAAGCAGAGAACAAGGACATTCTTTTTCAGCATCTGGCATTTGTGAAAAGGCTTCTAACATGCCTAGGGTACACAATAAACGAAAAGAAATCACGACTGGTACCCTCTCAAAAGATAACATTCCTTGGTGCAAGCTTGAATACAACTGCCCAGATGGCTTTCCTCACGCCAGACAAAGGCAACTGACTACTTACTTCAAACTGATGGCAACAAAAACCCAGTGGTCTGCAAGACTAACTCTGCAGGCTTTGGGGTTCATGGCATCCTGCATTTTACTGATTCCATATGCAAGACTGCATATGAGGAAACTACAGTGGTACATAAAAAGTTTATGGAGTCAACATTGTCACAGTCTGGAAACAATGATTCCTCTCATTCCCTGCCTACAACAGGAGTTTCTATGGTGGGCAAAGGCATGTCACCAAAACATGGGACGGGCTTTCACTCTACCCCCTGCCAGCCAAACCTTAACAACAGACGCATCAGATTATGGATGGGGGGCCCACCTGAAGGGAAGATGCATTCAGGGCATATGGACCCCAAAACAAATGCATCTGCATATCAACCAAAAAGAGATGTTAGCTGTTCAAAATGCCCTGACAGCCTTCAAGGACTTACTTCATCCAGGACAACTACTGATAAAGACAGACAACACCACAGTAATGTGGTACATAAACAAGCAGGGGGGCACGCACTCATACCCCCTTTGCAGACTAGCCATGGCACTGTGGGACACAGCCTTGACTTACCAAGTACATCTTCAAGCTCAATTCCTGCCAGGAAAGCAAAATACTCTGGCAGACAATTTAAGCAGAAACCTCATGGACCCTCACGAATGGAAACTAGATCCACAAGTCTTCAGCATGATAACAAAGAAATGGGGGAGCCTGGACATAGACCTATTTGCCTCTCCTCAGAATTATCAACTGGAAAAATTCTGCACAAAGACTTATCACAGACAAGCATGGAAAGTGGACGCCCTATCCTTCAGTTGGAAAAACCTATCAGTTTACGCCTTTCCTCCTCTGCCTCTTCTTCCCAAGGTCCTACTAATAGACAAGAAAAAACAAAGATGATACTAATTGCCCTGGACTGGCCCCGTCAATATTGGTATCCAATCCTAAGGAATATGTCTCAATTCCCAGCTTGGTACTTGCCTCAAATACCTCACTTACTGTCCCAGCAAAACAATCAGCTCCTGCACAATCGGCTCCAAACACTGAACCTGGCAGCATGGCTGATCATGTAGTTATTCAAACAACACCTGTCAGTAAAGCTGTGATGGCTGTCATTTTGGAAGCCAGAAGGCCTAGTACTAGAAAATCTTATGCTGATAAATGGAAGAGATTCTGTGCTTGGAACCAAGCACAAGGAACTGACGCAGCAGAGCCAAATATTCTTCAGATTTTACAATGCTTGACAAAGGCCTATCTTTTTAATCAATAAAAATCCATGCCTCTGCCATCTCGGCTCATTACAACACAGAGCCACCAATCTTTTCTCATCCTTTACTAAAGCAGTATCTTAGAGGGGCCAAAAATTTAAGGCCTCCCAGAAGATCACCAATTCCTGCATGAGACCTCAGTTATGTGTTGGAAAAGCTCACCCTGCCTCCATGTGAACCAGCTGCTACTGCAGATCTAAAGTTGTTCTCATGGAAAACAACTCTGCTCCTGGCAATTACGTCAGCAAGAAGGGTCTCAGAGCTACAGGCCCTCATGGCTGCGGAGCCTTTTATCATATTTTACCCAGACAGGGTGTCCCTCTGGACCAGTCCTTCATTTATGCCTAAGGTGGTTTCCAGTGTGGCTCTTAACCAAACTATTCATCTGCCATCTTTTTATCCAAATCCGCAGAACAAGGGGAAGCAGATTCTGCATTCTTTGGACGTACACAGACAACTAAGATTCTACTTGAGCAGAACTAAAGCTCTAAGAAAAAACTGAGCAGTTACTAGTGACATTTGCTGCAGGATCAGAGGGAAAGGCTACTTCAAAGCAGACCATTTCAAAGTGGATAAGCCACTGCATTCGTTTCTGCTATTTACACCATGGCAAACCGGTGCCCATGGGCATTAGGTCTCATTCCACCAGGGCTGCAGCTACATCAGCAGCTTTTCTCAGAGGGGTACCAACCAAAGACATTCTAGAGGCTGCTACTTAGAGTTCTGTTCACACTTTTACAAAGCATTATCATTTGCCTCTCTACTCTAAGTCCAGGGCAGGCTTTGCCATTGCAGTTCTGCAGGGCCTTATAGCCGCCCCTAATGCAGTTTAGCTCCAGCCTTCCGTCCATAGCTTTGGGATTCTACCCAAATGTAATGACTGCAACAGTGAAACACAAAGAACATAGTACAGTTGTGTACACTTACCATAAATGTAGATGTTCGAGTGTATTCTCTGTTGCTGTCCAGGTTACCCGCCCGTCATCCCCCTTTTATTCTGGAGTTTCTCTTTCCTTCACTATCTTCTACAGCCTTTTGTGGTGTATTTGCTTGTAGATGAAGGTAAAGTTTGTATTGTTGCATGTATATATAGCTTGTATATATTTTTTTTGCTACCCATTTGGAGGGCACCTGACATCTGGGGCAAGAAAAACTAAAGAAAATGGTGCCGGCTGCTTGTTTTATACCCCTGTTAACCTGACGTCATGGAAGAGGAGACAGCAACTGACGCAGGACCCAAGACTTTGGAATTCAGGCCAGTTGAGGGCAACCTGCCAACAGATTACCCAAATGTAATGACTGCAACAGTGAATACACTTGAACATCTACATTTATGGTAAGTGTACACAACTGTACTTTCCTGGAGCCAGTCTCAGGAAATGGGCACAACTGTGCCCAGCTTACCTCATATACTAGATTACTTAACAGAAATGCTCCGCAAAGGCCTATCCTTCTCTTAAAGTAAGATCCATGCCATTTCAGCTCATTATAATACTGAGCCACCCCTCTTCTCTCATCCTCTGGTAAAACAGTTTGTGAGAGGAGTCAAAAATGTAAGACCCCCCCCCCAGGAGAGCTCCCACTCCAGCCTGGGACCTTAACTTTGTATTAGAAAACCTCACACTTCTGGCCTTTGAACCTGTGGCCACAGCAGAGTTAAAGTTCCTCTCATGGAAAACAGCTTTACTGCTAGCCATCACTTCAGCAAGAAGAGTGTCTGAATTGCAGGCCCTTATAGAAGTGGAACCCTTCATTATCTTCCATGCAGACAGGGTTTCCCTTAGGACTAACCCATCCTTTATGCCCAAGGTGGTGTCTAGTGTGTCTTTAAACCAGTCCATTCATTTGCCAACCTTTTTTCCCTAATCCTCAGAATAAAGGGGAAAGGATCCTACATTCCCTGGACATGCACAGGCAGCTTGGGTTTTATCTGGACAGGACTAAACCTCAGAAAATCTGACCAGCTGCTAGTCAGCTTTGCTGCAGGGACAGAGGGCAAGGCCATTTCAAAGCAAACCATTTCTAAATGGGTAGCACACTGCATCCATTTCTGCTACAAGCACCATGGGAAACCCACCCCACAGGGGATCAGAACTCATTCCACTAGGGCTGCATCTACCTCTACAGCATTTCTCAGGTGAGTCCCTACCAGGGACATCCTGGAAGCTGCAACCTGGAGCTCTGTACACACTTTCACCAAGCACTACCACTTGCATATATTTTCTAAACCCAGAGCTGGATTTGCCACAGCAGTCTTACAGGGCCTGATTTCCAGCCCTAATGCTTCATGACTACTTCCACCCTTCCTCAGCTTTGGGAATCAACCCAAATGTGATGACTGCAACAGTGAAACACGAAGAACATAGTACAGTTGTGTACACTTACCATAAATGTAGATGTTCGAGTGTATTCACTGTTGCAGTCCTGGTTATCCTCCCTCCTGTCCCCTGACGTCTCTTGATTTCTTTCCTATCCTCCCTCCTGTCCCCTGACTTCCCTTGATTTCTTTCCTATCCTTTTTGTCTGGCGTATCTTATATCATTGGTATTTGTTTTTTGCTGGGGGTATTACATACCATGCAATTGCTTCCTATTTTGGGGGCACCTGATATTTGGGGTAAGAAAAACTGATGTAATGGCGTCGGCTGCATGTTTTATACCCCTGACGTCATGGAAGAAGCAACAGCATCCGATGCAGAAATCCCAAGACTCTGGTATTCAGGCCGGCTGAGGGCTACCTGCAGGAAGATAACCCAAATGTGATGACTGCAACCGTGAATACTCTCGAACATCTACATTTATTGTAAGTGTACACAACTGTACTTTCCTTCATCATAATTTTTTGCTTCTCTGGAACTGTGTATATGTTGTATACCTCTAGAGAAAAGGTCTTTGAGGTATATAGATGAAATTTCAGCTGGTATCTTTCCAAATGAATAACAGTCTTACATTTTGTGCTATTAGTATCTTTGACTCTGCCTCTCAGCATAGCATACATACCCAGACCATCCTTAAAGGTTTCTTAGAATACTTGCATCCTGTTAGGTGAACTGAATTGAATACCTCTGATCCCTATACATTTTTATCATTTTGAATACCTGCGCCCATTGTGTCCTTTTTCTTGGTCAGTTGCTTCATTCAAAGTGCAAAGTAATACATTTACAGAGTCTTAAATGGCATACTACTTACCATTATGGCATTTTCAATTCTTTTGCATTGGTTGCTAGCCCTCTTGCAAATCATTGTGTTATTTACAGAGAAACAATTTTCTTTCTAGCCCCGTTACAGTGTCACATCTGAAAATGGATGGGATTCTTTGAGTTTCAAGGGAGAGGGTATGAAAATTGAACAAGAAATGGGGAATAAAGGCAAGTAGCAACATAAACTGCCAATCCCCCCCCCCCCCAAAGAAATGAAAAGAAAACCACTAAGCCTGCTATTGTAGTCACAAGTGTTGAGAATTTCTGAAAGAAAAACTGTTGAGCAAGATTTGGCACATGATTAGTTAACAAGAGGTGAATGTAAACTGAAAGGTAAATAGTGGCACCTTGAGATATTGGACTATATATGCTGAGATTTACAAAATGTATCTTGATGTTAGACTATGCATGCAATGATCTGCAAAATGTACAGGGAAAGAGGGAAGCAGTACAGGTGTAGGTTCTGTAGTACATAACTAGAAACAGCAGCACATCTTGTTGCTGGTTGCAATATACTTGGGGAAAAGGGACCGGAACAATGAATGGCACAGTATGTGTAAGCCTGTTATATTGGGAATTGTGTAAATAGTACAGCATATATGTAGTTGAAAAACCTTGGACCACATGAACCACAAAGATTGTCTGAAATGTCAAGAAAGAAGTGGGAGTAAAAGTAGGTATAATTATTGAAATAGCTACACTTAGTGACTGTAGTGTCTTGCATTTTGAGAAATGTAAAGCTATAAAATACCAGGGGTATGCAGAATTATGTTTCAAAGGAGCATGTGCAGTTATTTGAAAGTTTTGGCGCACGTCCAATAACTATTTCAGATCATGCACCAATCAAAAGTAAGATTAAAATGCAGGGTAATGAAGTAAAAGTGAGACATTGGTACTTTCCCACTGTCTGTTAAAAAGAGGAGAGTTTAAGGAATGGGTGATTGAAATTGAGAGTTATTAGGGAAGATAGAAATATCTTCAGAAGTTATAGCTAGTGTATGGGATAAGTTGAAGATGGAGGTTTAAAGCATGGTAAAAATAAGAGAGAGAGTTAAGTAATAGGAATTACTTAGAGGAGCTAACAAAGGTTAAAGTATTGTAGAATAAAGTGAATCTCACAGAAAAAGATGAGGTGCAAATGCAGAGTGCTAAAGAGAAAATAAGGGAATGTATAGTTAATATGCATGGTTTTAGAAAGATTGCTGTTAAGCAACTGTTTTTTGGTACTAACTCAAGAGCATAAAAACATTTAGCCCAACAACTCGGACAGCAGAAAGGGTTGTTGGCAAACTTTAGAGAACCTGTGGCAAGAAAAATAATCCGAGATCTTCTAGAGGTATTAGAGATATTTCAGAAATTTTATGAAAATTTATATAAAACAGAAACCTTAGAACTATGGAAATCAAGATGGAGCACAAATGGAAATATTTATGGAAGACTTAATTATGATTAGGTTAGAGGTTGATGAGGCTCAACAACTAACAGTTAACCTAGGAGGAGATGATGGTATTCCTGTTAAAGTTTGGAAGTTGAGAGAAGAAACTGTAACGACCTGTGAGATTTTGCTTAACAGTATTTTAAAAGGAATGGAAGCTTTTCATCTTGGAAGAAAGCTGTGGTGGCTGTATTACCTAAGAACAGTAAATACCGATCAGACCCAGCTTCTTGTGAATCCATTTCAGTTTTAAACCATGACTTTAAAGTGTTTATCTCTGTGCTGCTAAAAGAATGGCAGAAGTGTTGCAAAAATTGATAGAAATTAATCATTGTGGTTTGTGGAGGGGAGGCATACATTTGACAACATTAAAAGAGCAATGAAGATCCACATGGAAGTAGAATTTAAGAGAATACTGCTGTTGGTGGGTCTTGATGGAGAGAGAAAGTATTCAACAAAGTAAGCTGCGATTTTATGAGTAGGACAGTGGTGCTGCGGTAGCGTTGTCGCCTCACAGTAAAACGTCCTGTTCGATTCTCAGCTAGAGCGTCTTCTGTGTGGAGACATGCGTGAATGGGCGTACCTTCGTTTGAAGGTTGTGTGTCAGGGCTGGCAACTCGGCACGTAAAAATCTACTGCCAATCATTAGCGGACCGGAGTTTCGCTGTGGCGACCCCTAACTGGGAAAAGCCGAAAGACAACAACAACAAAACAGTGGAAGCATTTACATTCCCTGATACAGTGATGTGGTTAATTAGGAGGCTATATAAAGGATTGGAAGCAAGAATTAAAGTGCAAGGGTTATTCTCTGATGAGTTTTGTGTTTGAACGTTGTATTTAGAGCCACTGGCAATGAAAATAAGGAACTCAGAAATACAAAGATGTAATTGGTATGGTGATCAAGAAAAGTTAGCCTTATTTGTATATGATATTATTTTGTACATAATAAGTCCAGAAAAGGAGATCTCAGTGTTGTGGAATATTTTCAGACCATTTCACATGTTTTCAGGATATAAAATTAATGAAGATAAAACAAAGGCTGTAGCTGTAAATTATGTACTTCTGCACAAATTGGTTCAGCAATACCTATAATTATGGGGCATGATAAGATTAAATGTTTAGGAGAAAGGATTAAAAATGCTTCTGTTATAGCAGCTAAATATATGTAGGAAGAGACCAAACAAAAAAATACAAAAACCTGAGAAACTAGAGGCTGTTTTATTGACCTATTCAGTATCTACATTTCCCTCATTCTCCCTAGTAGATCAGCATCCATGGATATACACTTCCCGACTGACTTTACAGCCCGTCTGGTTGAGACCGGTATTCTGAGGCATTGTAGCAATTGCCGACAGCCTCCTTATTCTTAATGAAACAGATAAAGTATGTCAGAGGTATAAATACACTTTTTAGCACTGGAGACAACAGCCTCTCGTACAACCAAAACTAATCCTGTAGAGGTTGTCAGTGAAACTTGCGCCATCCCTACTGCACAGGGGAAAGACCCTACATATAAAACTACTTATGCACTTACAAGTAACCTTCCTAAAACATTAAGACCTTCTGCACAGCACAATAAACAAAAAAAAAAAAAAAAACGGTCCTCCGCCATCACGTAAACACATTGTTAAAGTACTACCCACAGCTATACATAGTAATACTGTTTCTAATACTCCTCCTCCTAAGTCCTTCTGACAAGTCATTGCACAACCAAATTTCCTGGTTATTGGTGAGTCTGTACTGAGATACACCAGTGTCGTCCTCACCAGACTGAATAAGGAGAAAGTTATGGCTAGCCGTCTTTCTGGGGCTAGGATCAGTCATGTCACACAGACAACTCTGGTCATTAAACCACAGGTACCCATATGACTCTGTCATAGATCGTGTGGGTGTTAATGACCTGAGACCTACCTCCCTTGACTATGTGGAGCGAGACATGATTGAGCTCACTGATTGTTTCTCAAGCTGGTGTGAGCCTAGTACTGAGCAGTATACTACTTTCTCCAAAGATGATGCCACGTTACCAGTAGAAGAAGATTGATTTTAACAATTGGATTAGCTTCTGGTGTCTGTCTGTGGGGTACAATATTTGATGGCCTGGGAGAGGACATGGTTGACAGACTGTGCTGCTTTGCCGGGGATAGTCTGCACTTATCCCCTCAATGCTTTCAGATATTGGCAAAGACCTTTTCCACCCCCATAGTGCCATTTTTAGGCAATGCCAATCTGACAAACCTCCTGACTTAACTGAAACTATGAAGGAATATCTGAGGGTAGTACTGCTCAGTGCTAGAAGTTTTAATGAGAAAGTCCACTCTTTGCAAGCCTTCGTCTCCCTGGAGAGTGTAGACATCTGTGTAGTAATGGAAACATGGTTTAAAGTCCTGGAGACTACCCCGCAGTGCAAGGTTATAATACATTTTACACCTTTACACCAGATAATGCTCAGGAGGGAATTTAAATGTGGAGTCATCTAAGTCTATATTAAAAACAACCTTACATCCAGACTAGTTAAAATTTATGACTGGTACTCATACATGTACAACTCACCAAAAGCTGGGTCTTGTACCATATTCTTGCAACCTATAGGTCCCCCATCCATGTTCCAGAAGACCCAGACTACCTGTCTCAATGTACTAGAGTCCCTCATCGTTCAACCCAGTACAGTCTTCATGGGGGATCTCCGCTACCCTTCTATAGATTGGGAATAGTACACCACTTCTAATACACAAGCCCAGCGATTCCTAAACTTTAATACCAACATCCTGGAACAGTCGGTCCATTCTCCTACTAGGGGTACAAGCATCCTTAACCTTGTACTCACAAACGTGGGGAGGGGGGGGGTTGTTCCTCACGTCTGATCGTAAGACAGTATTTCTTGAAATAAAAGTTAAATCTGGAGACCCAGCAAAACCAAAAATCTTTAGGAACTATTCCAAAGCTAACCTCTCTCTACTAAGTGACACCTTAGCTAAACACCAAGCTCCCTGAAACCCAGTAAACACAATAGCATATGCTGAGCTATTTACAAAATTCCTGTACAGCCATATTGGTTGGAGCTGTGCCACTCGTATTAAAAACAAGACACTCAAAAGACAAGCCATCTGGTGGAATCACAATGTCAGTATGTTATATAACAAAAACAAAAATCTTGGCCAAGCATAGAAGGGAAAAAAAACAACATTCTAAACATCCCCTTACCAATGCAAATAGGCAGCTGAGCGAGTTAATTAATACTTCAAAGGCTAAATTTCAATTAAAAATAGCATGTCAGGCAAAGGACAACCACAAACCTTTCTACAACAATGAGACCATAACCTCAAGGGAGATGTGCAACAATGCACAGAACTCATTGTAAATGGCGTCGCCCACACTGAACTAAAGACCATTGCCAACTTTTTGGCTGACAGGTTCAGCTCAAAATCCCCCACCCCCCAAATAATATGAAGGAAGTACTGCATACCATAATCCCCTCCAACCATTACTAGGGAAGAGGTCTTTCAATGCACTTTCCAAGGCCAGAAACACTGCATCAGTGGGTCCTGATAACATTCCAAAATGCTTCCTAAATAATATGAAACATGACCTCTCTGGTCTACTTGAATTACTTTTCAGCTGGAGCCTACTGTCAGGTTTTGTGCCCAAGGAATGGAAGATGGCTACAGTCATACCTCTGCAAAAAGGAAAGTCCAACCACTGATCTGGGTAGCTGCAGTCCCGTAAGTTTGACCAGTCTCCTACGTAAGGCCATAGAATCATCATGGCCATGATAAATGAGGACATAGGTAACCTGCAAACGCTGAACCCATCACAGTTCATAGGTAGGTACTAGGCTATTGGCCCTAGGGCCTATATAACCCTAGCCAAAAAGGTACTCTGGCTTTCGCCACCCAAGAAAATTGTTTTCCTGTGCCCCTGTTGAGCAGAGCCACAGAAGTGATCCCAAGGGTGAATTTCCTATCTCCCATCAAGATCTTTCTTGAAGAATGCTAATGAGGAGCTTTTTTTGATATAGATAGGTAGTTTGTTCCAGAGTATGGGAAGTCTCTGGGACAGGAATCTATCCCTCCAGCATGTTCTGTTTATTGTGGTGGCAAGGTTTAGGTCCCTAGAGCATGTAGCTCAGAGGGATTGGGATTTCTTTAAGTGGAGCATGTCCAACAGCTCTGGGTTTTACATAGCTTTGTATGTTAGGCAGAGATCGCCTCTGAGTAGGTGATACACAGTGGAGTAAAGCTGGAGTTTTTTGAGACCGTCTGCGTAGAGCAGGTTTGAGGCCAGTAATCCTTTTTGTCAGGTATTTCTGCGGCCTTTCCAGTTGTTGTAGGTGTCTTGTGAGGTATGTACCAAAAGGGGCGCTGTATTCTATAATGGGTCTAATGAGTGACAAGTAGAGGGGAACAATGACCTCTTTTTTTTTTTTTCCTGAATGACAAACCTTTTGTGATGAGGTGTACCACATAGAAGGATTTCCTGACTACTGTGGTGATATGATTATCAAAGGAGAGACTACTGTCCACCTGTGTCCCAAGGTCTCTTATCACACTTTCGGTGTTAAGTTGACCACCGCCTATGTGGTAGTTCATGGGTACAGTTTTTACCAGAAGGGATGACAATGCACTTTTTGGCACTGAGCTTGAGGCTATGGCTTTGACACCAGGCATCTGTCTCAGTGAGGCCCTTTTGTAAGATGTCCACATCGTTAGGAGATGTTCATCGTGTTTCACTGCTGCAGTCATTACACTTGGGTTAGCCTGTTGCCAGGCGGTCCCGCAGTTGGCAAGAGTTCCAAAGTCTTGGTCCGGCGTCGGTTGCTATCGCTTCCTCCCTGACGTCAGTGCGCCAGGGGTATATAAGATGCAGCCGACGCCATTTACTTCAGTCTTTCTTGCCGCGCGGTGCCCAAAGCAAAAGCAGTTCACAAGTGCCTGTCGGCCGACTCCTGAGATGTCAAGTTCGATTTCAGAACCGAAGTCTTCAATAAAGCTAAGTACCTCGTTGGGGAAACTTTTTCTTGCCTCAGACCGATGTCAGTAAAAGTTAATAATTGTATTTCTTGCGGGAAGCAAATAACCTCATAAGGATTTTCATTCTTGCTGTATTCCATGCCTAGGCCCAGATCACGACGTCACTAGTTGTCAGTTTTGTGCTAGATTTAACAAAAGCACTATTAAACGTTGGTTTGATTTTGCTCGCCATTACTTTGGCCGAAGATGTAATTATACCATGGCGTCAGAACAACCAACGACAGGAATACACAAAAAATGCAAAGACAAGGATAAGGACAGGCATCCGAGGCCCAAAACTGACTATGAAGCCTCTTCTAGGCCAGTCACCGGTTTGCCGGTTCTCAGTGAGGCACTTTCGCAGCCCCTGACACCCGCTACCTCAGAGCCACAGGCCGCCTCCGACTCCCACGTGGAGATGCCTAGGCCTCTGGATACTCAAGGTGTTGGGCCTACGGAGACTAACCCTTCAGATGGGTCCGGAGCCGCTGAGCAGGCATCGGCTTCTGAGGGTGTTTTCAGACCTTCACAGCTTACCATAAAAACTACAGCCAAGTCTAAAACTCCATTAAAGACAAAGAAGCAAGTACAGCATTCACCTGGACAGGCCTCCATGCCTAAAAAACAGATGCTCAAAATGGCCGAAGACTTAATTACTCTGATCAGGGATACCCATCCCCCTCCTGATAAAAGGCCTAGGCAGGATACAGACTATGATTCCTCTGACCAGGTTTCCATATATTCTGATACCTCTTCAGACCAGGGATACTCTTTACCCCCCTATGAGGACTCTGATGCTGAAGAATCAATTCCTTCAGCCTCTCCTCCTGAGGATTATTCTTTTGGGGAAACTTTACATACCATGAGGGAGCATTTCCATTGGGAGGGCCAGGATTACTCAGAATCCAAGAAAAGGCTCAGAGACTTTTTGTTATTGCCTCAGCACAGGCCCCTTGCTATTCCACCAGTGTTTTATATTGTGGATGATGTGATGTTATGTAGTCCTATCTCGCCTACATTCTTACCTGTGGGTTCGGCTCTAACTCGGCTGATTTTTGCTAGCTCAAAGTCTCTCATTGGCTGGGCTAAGGGGGTATCCCATGGTGCACTGCTCCATATCCCCAGATCTCGTTTGCCGCTTGTGTAGCTCGGACGTGGTCTCGCTTGGCTGTGGCTAAGTACCTTCTTTTTTGCTATTTCTCTTTGAGAAAGTTGTTAGTTCAGTCCCAAAAGCTATTTTAATAGCTATTCTTGTTGCCGATCGCTAAATTGTGTGTGTGTTTACAGTGCTTGAGTGTGTTAGCTGTTTTGTGGTATCCCTGACTGTTCCAGTGGGCTAGGCCCGTTTTAGTTAGAGGACCTAGTCCTCCCCTTTGTCGTTGGATAAACGTTTGGTCATTGTGTTTTTTTTTCCTGTGTTATCCCTAAAGAACCGTTTCAGTTAGAGGTTCTTAGTGTGTATATATTACTGATGATGTCCTTCATGGATGCATCTGCAGTCATAACAAGTGGGTTGTCCTGTCGTCAGGCAGCCCTTCAGTCGGCCGGATTCCAAAGTCCGGGTCCGGCTTCGGCTGATGTCGCACTCCACCCGACGTCATCTCTGTTGGTCTTCGGGTATAAAGGCATCAGCCGACGCCATTTTCCTCAGTCTTTCTTGCCGGCGTGAAGCAGAAGCTGTTCGCAAGTGCCGGTCGGTCGGATCCAGAGATTACTTCTACCGAATACTACTTCAAGACTTCTAAAGCTAAGTACCCGTTGGGGACTCTTTCTTGCCTCAGCCGATGTCAGAAAAAGTTAACAATTGTTTAAACTGTGGGAAACAAATACCTCATAAAGATTTCCACTCTTACTGTCTGCCTTGTTTAGGCCCAGCCCACGACGTAGCAGCCTGTTCGGCCTGTGCTTCTTTCAACCGACGAACGCTTAGGCGCCGGTCGGAGTTTGCAGAACAGTTTTTCGGTTCTGATTTTGCGTACATTATGCCGTCGGATCCTCCGACTACCCAATCTAGCAAAAAACGCAAAGATAAAGACCGACACTCGCGGTCCGCGGTTTCAGCCGAAACCATGGTCAAGCAAATCATGAGTGTCTCGGTTTCGGCCGAAACCGAGAAAACTGAACAAAGTACAGCTGAACCTATTCCTACAACTGAGGCCCCTGCTACAACTCTTGAAACGACTTCAGAAATTTTACCCACTACGGTGGTTGACTTATCAGACACCATCCCCTTGGATGTTTCTACCCCAGCACGTGGTGCTGCTAGGCCTCCAGCAGCCATGTCCATTAAGGCCTTCGCCAGGGCTAAAGCAGCCAAGACTACTAAAACAGTGCCTGTTAAACCACCCACATCCAGGCCCTCTTCTAGTTCTCAAATGCTTACTTTGGCAGAAGATTTAATTTCTTTAATTAGAGGATCTCAATCTCACCCAGACAGGGCCTCTCAGCCCCAGAGAAGAGACCTAGGGCAGAGCCCCGAGCCAGTGTCCTCTGATGATTCTGCTGATGAATCAGACATAACTGACCAGCCAGAGGCTCCCTTCTCCAATTTTGAAGATTCTGATGCTGAAGAATCCATCCCAGCTGCTTCCCCACCAGAAGAATTCTCCTTTGGGGAAACCTTGCATGCCATGCGAGAACAGTTCCAATGGCAGCAACAGGATTTTTCAGACTCCAGAAAAGACTTAGGACTTTTCTGCACCTCCCACAGCACAGGCCCTTAGCTATACCCCCTGTTCTCTCTGTGGTGGATGATGCTTTCAATGATGTTTGCTCCGCTCCAGATTCTTTACCCCCAGCCCCTGCCAAACCAGACAGATTTTACAGGGTGCCAGATACTCATCACCACCTTTACAAGGCTCCACTTGCAGACCCAGAAACTATATCCCAGGGCCCCAAGGCAGTAGCCCGCGACCATAGCTAAAAACCCTATTCCTTCTGAAAGGGAAGCAAGGTCATTAGACAGATGGGGTAAAAAGGTCTACACTTCAGCTACTCTCTCAGCTAGAGCTTTAAACTGTCAGTGTCACATGATACAATACCAAGAGTTTATGCTGGATCAGTTAACTAAAAAAATAACCACTGATGAATCTCTTGATAAGAAATATGTATTAGAAATGGTAAATAACATACAACAGGTTAGCAACCATTCCTTAAAATGTGGCTATGATGCACTGGAGGCTTCATTTAGATCAGCCATGACAGGCACAGTGATAAGAAGGCATGCATGGCTAAAGGAACAAGCTTTACCGGATCATGTTAAAGCTAAGTTGCTAGATGCTCCTATGGACAGGACAAGTTTGTTTGGTACATCTGCCCAGCAGGTTATGAAGAAAATGGAAGAAAAGGCAAAATCTGTTCAAACTGTTAAAGATTTCTTGCAGGTTCAACCCCCAAGGTTTAGCAGGAACTGGCCTGCCAAAAATTGGTCCTTTCCTGACTCCACAAAATTTCAAAGGGGCAGGAATAGACGTTCCAGAGGCAGAAACCAATCCAGAGGAGGTGCCTACAGAGGAAGACAGTGGCAATAACAACAGAGGCACAGACACAGCCACTGCCACTACATCAACACAACCACAGTGACTTAACCCTAAATCCGCCTACCAGGGAACAAATAGCAGCTCCTCTAGGCGGAAAGTTAACCTTATTTTCAAAGAACTGGCACTACATAACAAAGGACAAGTGGATTTTACAAACCATAGATCAAGGTTACCGGTTTCACTTCCACACTTTTCCAGTCAAAAGAGGAATGCCAAATCTACCTCCAAATCAAAAACAGAGGCTCTACGCCAGATAATGGAGTTAGCAAACATGAGAGCTGTGGAAAGAGTGCCAACAGCAGAGCAAGGAAAGGGTTCTACTCCAGACTATTCCTAGTTCCAAGAAAGGAAAAAGTTGGAGACCAATTCTCGACCTGTCCACCTTAAATACATACATCATTGTCCCAAAATTCAAAATGCTGACCCTACAGCAACTTCTTCCCATGCTGGGCAAGGAGTCTTGGCTGGTAACTCTAGATCTCAAGGAGGCATACCTGCACGTCCCCATTCGACCAATCTGCAGAAGATACCTCAGATTTCTTGCAGGATCAGAGCACTATCAATTCTCAGCATTGCCTTTTGGCTTATCTACTGCCCAGAGTATTCACAAAATGCCTGGCATCAGTAATCGCCATTGCAGACTTCAGGGAATTCAAATTTACCCATACTTGGACGACTGCCTGCTACAAGGGGACAACAAAAGCAAGCTGACAACAGATTTACAAAGGGTCATTTACTTGCTACAAGCACTGGGATACACAGTCAATTTACAAAAGTCAAGGCTGATACCATCCCAAACAAGGACATTCTTGGGCTGAATTGGACACAGTAAAACAAATGGCATTCCTGACTACAGAAAACAAAAAGAACTCCCTCTATACTTCTTGGCACTAACAAAACTGAACAAGTTAACAGCAAGAAAAGTACTGCAGGCCTTGGGCTTCATGGCATCATGCATAATCTTGGTTCCATTTGCCAGACTACATATGAGAAAACTACAGTGGTACCTAAAGAATTTATGGTCCCAACACAGACACAGTCTAGAAACAGAAATCCCACTAATTCCATGCCTAAAACAGGAGTTCCTATGGTGGGCTCAGGCATGCCAGTCAAACCCAGGCCTACCCTTTCGCAGATGTCAAGCAAGCCAGACCATCACAACAGACGCTTCAGACCTAGGATGGGGGGTCCCACATGCTGGACAAATGCGTGCAAGGATTGTGGACACAGGATCAACTCCAACTGCACATCAACCTAAAAGAAATGCTGGCAGTAAAACTGGCAATCCAAAAATTCAAACCATTTCTCAAAGAGGGCCAGTTGATGATAAGGACAGACAACACCACAGTCATGTGGTACATCAACAAACAGGGAGGCACTCATTCATACCCCCTATGCGGAATGACCTTGGAGCTGTGGACCCTGGCACTCAGCTACAACATCCAGTTACAGGCAATATTTGTACCAGGGAAAGACAATACCCTAGCAGACATATTAAGCAGAACCACTTCGGATGCCCACGAATGGAAGCTTCACCCGGACATCTTCAAGACCATCTCAAAGAAATGGGGAATGCCACAGATAGACCTATTCGCATCACCTCTCAATCACCAGCTCAAAAAATTCTGCACAAGGACATTCCACCCATTAACATGGAAAGTGGATTCGCTCTTTCAACTGGAAAGGCCTAACAGCATATGCATTCCCGCCTCTTCCTCTGATACACAAGGTACTACTGAAAATCAAGGAAGAACGACCAAGGATAATCCTGATAGCTCCAAACTGGCCAAGACAACACTGGTACCCACTACTGAGGAGCATGTCTCGAACAATATGTGGACAATTCCCTGATGCCCTTGATGTTAACGCAGAACAACTACAGCATCATACATCCAAACCTAAAAACCTTGCAACTGACTGCATGGAACATCACATAACAGCAGCTATTCCAGAACTTTCCCAAAGAGTTAAAGACATTATTCTTGAAGCACGCAGACCTTCAACAAGAAGGAACTATGCTGGAAAATGGAAAAGGTTTGTCATCTGGAGTACGGAAAGAGGGAAAGATGTGTCAAACATAGATATGCCTAACATTCTGGAGTATCTGGCCGAACTTCTTCATTCAGGCCTGTCCTACTCCTCCATCAAGATACATGCATCAGCTATTTCAGCAGAATACAGCTTTGATACACCTGTTTTTTCGCACCCTTTGCTCAGGCAATTCCTCAGAGGAATTAAGAATGTAAAACCTCCAAGGAAACCACCATTACCAGCTTGGGATTTAAACTTTGTGCTAGAAAAGTTGACTAGCACCCTTTGAACCAGCAGCAACAGCAGACCTACAACACCTGTCATGGAAAACTGCTTTCCTACTGGCAATTACTTCAGCAAGGAGGGTTTCAGAACTACAGGCCTTAATGGCAGTGCAACCCTTCCTTATCTTCCACCAAGATAGAGTGTCCATGAGGACTAATCCTACATTTATGCCTAAGGTGGTATCCAGACTGTCTTTAAACCAGGCAATCCACCTACCTACCTTCTTTCCCAACCCACAAAACAGAGGGGAAAGAATACTGCATACCTTGGATGTACATAGACAGCTACGCTACTACTTGGACAGAACAAAAATAGCAGAAAGACTGACCAACTTTTTGTAGCCTATGCAACAGGAAGGGAAGGAAAAGCTATTTCCAAACAGACAATCTCCAAATGGATAGGAAATTGCATACGCTTCTGTTACTCCTTCCATGGAAAACCAATTCCACAGAACATAAGACCTCACTCTACAAGGGCAACAGCCACTACCACAGCCTTCTTACGAGGAGTGGCAACCAAAGACATTATTGAGGCGGCTACTTGGACCTCCGTGCATACATTTGCCAAGCATTATAATTTGCCTCTATATTCCAGATCCCGAGCAGGGTTTGCCACTGCTGTACTGCAAGGGATCCTAAACACACCATAATCTATTTTTATCCTCCTCCCTAGTTGGCTATGGTATTCTACCCACTTGTTATGACTGCAGATGCATCCATGAAGGACATAGTACAGTTTTGTACCTACCATAAATGTAGATGTCCGAACTGGATAGCATCTGCAGTCAGGATTACCCTCCCTCCATCCCTCTGTGGTACTCCTAGGGTGTTTACCCTTCTAATAGCTAGCTGTTGGGGAGTCTTTTATGGTGTATTTGTTTGTGTATATGTACATACATGCTTATTGTTGTGTTTACCTCTATCTATTTGGAAACATTGGCATCTATCCAAATTTTAGCCTGCAAGAGGGCTACTGGCATCTGGGGCAAGAAACACTGAGGAAAATGGCGTCGGCTGATGCCTTTATACCCGAAGACCAACAGAGATGACGTCGGGTGGAGTGCGACATCAGCCGAAGCCGGACCCGGACTTTGGAATCCGGCCGACTGAAGGGCTGCCTGACGACAGGACAACCCACTTGTTATGACTGCAGATGCTATCCAGTTCGGACATCTACATTTATGGTAGGTACAAAACTGTACTTTCATCGTGTTACCCTGCTGCAGTCATCACACTTGGGTTATCTTGCCGTCAGGCGGTCCCACAGTCGGCCTGAGTTCCAAAGTCTTGGTCCGGTTTCGGTTGCTGTCGCTTCTTCCCTGAAGTCAGAGCGCCAGGGGTATATAAGAGGCATCCGACACCATTTTCTTCACAGTCTTTCTTGCCGAGCGGTGCCCAAAGCAGAAGCAGTTCGCAAGTGCTGGTCAGCTGACACCTGAGATTTTCGATTCGAATTTCAGTCCAAAGTCTTCAGTAAAGCTAAGTACCCCATTGGGGAACCTTTTCTTGCCTCAGTCCGATGTCAGAAAAAGTTAACAATTGCATTTCTTGTGGAAAGCAAATACCTCATAAGGACTTCCATTCCTATTGTATTCCTTGCCTATGCCCAGACCACGACATCACAGGTTGTCGGTTTTGTGCTAGGTTTAATAAATGAACTATCAAACGTCGTTTTGACTTCGCACGACATTACTTTGGTAGGAAATTTAATTATATCATGTCGTCGGAGCAGCCGACGACCAGCATGCATAAAAAAACGCAAGGATAAGGACAGGCAGCCTAGGAACAAGCCAGACTCCGAGGCCTCTGCTGGGCCTGGCGCAGGTTCTCCGGTTTTCAGTGAGGTGCCTACACAGCCCCTGACGACCGCAGAACTGGAACCCCAGACAGTTACGGATTCTCAGGCGGAGTCTACTAGGCTGACACAGCCATCTTCATTAGGCCCTTCCGACACCGGAGCAGAAGTAGACCCCGGTGCAGTGGAAACACTTTCGGTTGCAGAAGGTGTCTTCAGACCGACTACACTCACCATTAAATCTTTTGCTAAGCTTAAAACTCCTTTAAAACCAAAGACGACTGTACGTCAGTCTACAGTTCAAGGCCCCATGCCTAAGAAACAGATGCTTAAGATGGCTGAAGATTTGATTACCCTAATCAGGTGTTCCCATCCCCCTCCTGATAAAAGACCAAGACAAGAGGAGGATTGTGCTTCCTCTGACCAGGTTTCAATTTCCTCAGATTCTTCTGAGGAACAGGATTACACTTTTCCACCTTATGAAAACTCTGATGCTGAAGACTCTATTCCCTCAGCATCTCCCACTGAAGACTACTCCTTTGGGGAAACTTTACATACCATGAGGGAACATTTCCACTGGGAAGGCCAGGACTACTCTGATTCTAAGAAAAGGCTCCGAGAGTTCCTTTTACTACCCCAGCACAGACCTCTTGCTATCCCTCCAGTTTTGGGTATTGTGGATGATGTTTACTTGGTGTCTAGTCTAAATCCAGACTCTCTATCTCCTGCTCCAGCCAAACCAGACAGATACTACAGAGTAACTGACTCACACAAATTCCTTTATAAAAGCCCTGTGGCTGACCCAGAAACAATTTCCCAGGGTCCTAAGGGAGCTAAAGCTTCTATGGCTAAAAATCCTGTGCCCTCTGAAAGGGATTCCAGAGCCCTAGATAGATGGGGAAAGAAAATATACACCTCAGCAACTCTGGCTATGAGAGCATTAAATTGTCAGTTTCACATGCTGAAATATCAGCAATTCCTAATGTCTCAATTAAAACAAAAAATGAGCACACATACTGAACAGTCTGAATTCAAGGAAATGCAGGATCTGTTGCATGCAGCTGAACATGTGGGCAAACATACTTTACAATGTGGATTTGATTCATTGGAAGCTTCCTGTAGAGCAGCTGTTACTGGCTCTGTCATACATAGACATGCTTGGTTAAAAGAACAAACCCTTCCTGATCATGTTAAAGCAAAATTATTAGATGCACCTTTACAGCAGGATGTATTATTTGGTGTCAAAGCAGAAGAGGTTTTAAAGAAAATGGAGGATAAGGCAAAGTCTATGCAGACGGTCAAGAATTTTTTGCAGGTACAACCCCCTCGTTTCAGCAGAAATTGGCCAACGAAAAACTGGTCCTTTCCAGCTTCTGACAGATCACAGAGAGGCAAATACAGACGCCCAAGGGGCAGAGGTCAGTCACAAGGCCCTTACAAACCTCGCCAATGGGGTACTGCTACCCAGAAAGGAGGAGAAGACAGGCCCCAGGCTAGCAGAAGACAAACACAATGACTCAATCCTCAAACTACCAAGCAAATCTCTCCTGGCAGCTCCCTTGGGAGGAAAAATAGCATTTTTTGCAGACAACTGGCACATCGTCACAAAAGACAAATGGGTTCTAGACATTGTCTCTCAAGGATACAGATTCCACTTTCATACCTTACCAAGGATAAAAGGAATGCCAAACCTGCTGCCAAATCAATGGGCAGAGGCACAAAAACAAATTACAGCTCTCATGGACATGAGAGCCATTCAACAGGTACCTACACAGGAGCAAGGACAAGGATTTTACTCAAGACTCTTTCTAGTCCCAAGAAAGGACAAAGCATGGAGACCCATTCTGGATCTTTCAATTCTGAACACCTATCTGCAAGTACCAAAATTCAAGATGCTAACACTACAGCAGCTTCTTCCCATGCTGGGCAAGAATGTTTGGCTAGTAACGTTGGACCTCAAGGAGGCATACATGCATGTCCCTATCAGACAAAATTGCAGAAGATACCTCCGCTTCATTGCAGGTTCAACGCACTAACAATTCTCTGCACTGCTCTTTGGCTTATCTACTGCGCCCAAGGTCTTCACAAAATGCCTGGCACCAGTAATTGCATATTGCAGACAAAGAGGAATTCAAATCTACCCATACCTGGACGACTGCCTTATTCAAGCAGAAAGCAAGGGCATTCTTTTAAAGCATCTGGCATTTGTCAAACACCTTCTAAGTTGCCTAGGGTACACAGTAAACAAAAAGAAATCAAAACTAGTGCCCTCACAAAACATAATATTCCTGGGTGCCAGCTTGAATACAACGGCCCAGATGGCTTATCTCACGCCAGACAAGAAACAACAGCAGACTCAATATTTCAAAATAATGGCAACAAAGACCCAACTCCCTGCAAGAAAAATTCTGCAGGCCTTGTGATTCATGGCATCTTACATACTACTAATACCATTTGCAAAACTGCATATGAGGAAATTACAATGGTACCTGAAAAGCATATGGACTCAACACAGCCACAGCTTGGAAACAATGATGCCACTGATTCCCTGCCTTCAACAGGAGTTTCTATGGTGGGCACAGGCATGTCACCTCAACAAGGGTCAGCCTTTCACCTTACCCACAGCCAGGCAAACTATGACAACAGATGCATCGGACTATGCCTGGGGAGCACACATGGCAGGACAGTGCATTCAGGGCAAATGGACTACAGATCAGAGGCATCTGCATATCAATCAAAAAGAAATACTAGCAGTACAGAATGCCCCAACAGCTTTCAAGAACCTCTTACACCCAGGACAACTAATAATAAAGACGGACAATATCACAGTAGTGTGGTACATAAACAAGCAAGGGGGCACACATTCCTACCCTCTATGCAGGCAAGCAATGACCTTGTGGAACACTGCACTGTCTTACCAGGTTCAATTGCAAGCACAATTCCTGCCAGGAAAGAAAAACACATTGGCAGACGACCTAAGCAGAAACATCATGAATCCACACGAGTGGAAACTAGAGCCACAAGTATTTGCAATGATAGCTCAAAAATGGGGACGCCCAGACATAGATCTGTTTACAAGCCCCCAAAACTACCAACTTCAAAAATTTTGCACAAGGACATTCCATCCACAAGCTTGGAAAGTGGACGCCCTCTCATTCAGTTGGAAAACATTAACAGTGTATGTCTTTCATCCACTGCCTCTTCTAGCAAAGGTACTGCTGAAAGTCAGATTAGAGAGGCCACAAATGATACTCATTGCACCAGACTGGCCACGCCAGCATTGGTATCCAATTTTAAGGAACATGGCCCACGGCCCACCATGGATTTTACCACAAATTCCTCACCTGCTCACCCAGCGAGACAATCAGATTCTACACAGCCAGCTCAAGACTTTAAACCTGGCTGCATGGCAAATTACCTAAACAATCAGCCAACACCTCTGTCCAAAGCAGTTATGGATGTCATTCTGGAGACCAGGAGGCCCAGCACCAGGAAAACCTGTTCAGATAAATGGAGAAGATTTTGTGCCTGGAACCAGGCTAAAGGCCAAAATCCCCTTGATCCAAACATTCCTCAGATTCTACAATATTTAACTGAGATGTTGCACAAAGGTCTTTCCTTTTCATCTATTAAGATACACGCCTCAGCAATTTCAGCTCATTACAACACGGATCCTCCTTTATTCTCACATCCACTCCTAAGACAGTACCTCAGAGGGGCTAAGAACATAAGACCGCCAAGGAGAGCACCAACACCTACTTGGGATCTCAACTTTGTTCTGGAAAAGCTTACACTGCCGCCCTTTCAACCAGCTTTTTCAGCTGATTTAAAATTTCTTTCATGGAAAACTGCCCTGCTACTTGCAATAACCTCAGCTAGAAGAGTCTCAGAGCTACAGGCACTAATGGCAGTGGAGCCTTTCCTCATTTTTCATCAAGACAGAGTCTCTCTACGAACTAACCCTTCTTTTATGCCAAAGGTGGTATCCAGTGTGGCCCTAAACCAAACCATTCATTTGCCCACCTTTTTCCCAAATCCCCAGAACAAAGGAGAAAGACTCCTGCACTCTTTGGACATAAACAGGCAATTACATTACTACTTGGATAAAACTAAGGCTTTCAGAAATTCTGACCAGCTCTTTGTAGCCTATGCTACAGGATCACAAGGAAAAGCTATCTCAAAACAGACCATTTCTAAATGGATAGGGCATTGCATACGTTTCTACTACACGCATCATGGGAAACCGGTACCTGCTAACATTAGGTCCCACTCCACCAGGGCTACAGCCACATCAGCAGCCTTTCTCAGGGGAGTACCAACCAAGTATATTCTGGAAGCTGCAACTTGGAGTTCAGTGCACACCTTCACCAAACACTATCACTTACCTCTATATTCTAAGACTAGAGCTGGTTTTGCCACTGCAGTTTTGCACGGCCTACTAGCTCCTTCTAACCCTGTTTAACTCCACCTCCCATCCTTAGCTTTGGGATTCAACCCAAGTGTGATGACTGCAGCAGGGTAACACGATGAACATAGTACAGTTTTGCACCTACCATAAATGTAGATGTTCGAGTGTTCACCCTGCTGCAGTCCAGGTTACCCTCCCTCCATCCCCTCTGCACTAGCTGAACTTATCTATACCACTCTATCCTATTCAACCTCTGTGGTGTATTTGTTTTTGCCTAAAGGTATTGTTTTATTTTTATCTAGCTATATATATATATATATATATATATATATATTTTGCCTACCTATTGGGGGCACCTGACATCTGGGGCAAGAAAAACTGAAGAAAATGGCGTCGGATGCCTCTTATATACCCCTGGCACTCTGACGTCAGGGAAGAAGCGACAGTAACCGACGCCGGACCGAGACTTTGGAACTCAGGCCAACTGCGGGACCGCCTAACGGCAGGATAACCCAAGTGTGATGACTGCAGCAGGGTGAACACTCGAACATCTACATTTATGGTAGGTACAAAACTGTACTTTTTTTCTGGTGTGTCTAAATTGTGTGTGAACCGTTTCAGTTAGAGGTTCTCAGAGTGTGCTTAGTACGTTTTTTTGTTCTGGTGTTCTAAATTGTGTGTTTTTTTCCCGCCCTTTTTGAAAGTTGCATCTCGGTGTTTCACCAGTGTTACTTATAAAATGTCCAAGGATCAGAAGGAGCATAAGCCTTCTGGCTTTAAGAAATGTTCCAAATGTGGATATAAAATGTCCATCACGGATGGACACTCTGTATGTGTCTACTGCCTCGGAGCCATCCATTTACAGGAGTCGTGTAGCTTTTGCCACGCGTTCAGTCCTAGGGTGCTCCAGGAGAGAAAAAATAAATTGATATTAAAGGGACTTCTAAAACCATCATTTGAGGAAGCTATAGATTTGGCTTCTAGTACCCAGTCAAAATCTAAAGCTTCCAAGTTTAAGAAAAGGTCTCCGGCTCCATCTGCCTCTTCGGAGCCTCCGGAGAAGATTGCTGTTTTGGACTCTACCTCCTCGTCTCCACTGTCCTCGGAGCCGCAGGAGGTATCAGTGTTAACTGAATTGGCATTGGCTCCTATTATCCTTGAACCCATTCAGAGCCGGTCGCCCAGTGTGAGGCATGGTTCACCAGACAAGAGATCCCAATCAACATCACTCTCCTCCAAATTCTCCAGGCTTTCTGATTTGGATGTTGATAGGGTAGTGCAGAGGCTCCTGCAGTCGCTGGTGTTGGCCAAATTGTTCTCGACTCCGACCCACTCTGCTCCAGAGCCAGTTCCTATGACCGTTTCGATGATTCCTCCTCCGAGCACATCCTTGTCGTTGGAGCCGGTATGCTCCACTGTGAGTGATGTTCCTGCGCCGGCTCAGATACCCCCGTTGGGTCTATCGGTGCCGACATCGGCTCCGACCATGTCGGTTCCTTCCACAGGGTTCGAGACTCTGGTCTCTTCGGTCGGACCCGAGGGGGATACTTCAGGACAGCTGTCGGTTCTGAGTCTCCCACTCGGTGCATCGGCTCGGGGGACCTCGGTCCCGGTCGTGGCCTCTGAGGCTGGTCGGTACTCGGACTCGGGGGACCTGCCTTCGAGACCATGTGAAGCGCGCTGGCAAGATTGTCCGCTACATCACCCGGGTCGGTCATCCCATCCCCCACCACCCCGGCAAGAGCCTCTGACACTCAACTATTTATGGACAGTAGAGCGCCAGGCCCTAAGGATACCCCCATGAATGGTCCCCAACTTTCTGAGGGTCTCCCAGAGTCCGTGCTTTAGGAGCTTCCTAGAAAGAAATTGTGCAAGAGGAAGCACATAGACTCCCAGGATGAGTCTCTCACCTCTGATACTGACCTCTAGGAATCGGAAGGGTCCCCCAAGTCTTCCTCTGATGATGTTTCTTTTTCCGATATCCTGGAGATGCTGAAACAAAGAGGAGGCTGGCCTTCCAAAACTCCTTCCGAGGAGGAGTCAGTATTCCTTAAGGCTTTTGGCGCTCAACCTTCCGCCTCCTGGGTGTTTCCACCCTTTGACGAACTTCTTGACATTATTTGTCGAAGAGTGTGGGAAAACCCTGATTCTGTGGAGCCCGTGTCCAGGCGTCCCAACAAATTCCTGTCCGCACCCCAGGGAAAAGAGTTTCTGTCAAAAGGAATCCCGGTAGATGCCATGGTGGTGGCGGTGGCAACCACCCAGAAGGAAGTTGCAGTGTCTTCCTCAGCGGTCCATCCTCCTAACAAGGAGTCTAGGACCATGGACCGTTACGGGAAGCATACCCTTTCTTTAGCAACCTTCACCTTACGGTCGCTGAATTATTTGTCTCACTTCACTCGGCTCCAGAGAGATCTCCTCAAAGAGTTGGGAGATACTCTTGTGGGTAATATACCCGAGGCGGTGGCTCAGACGTTTAACGCACAGGTTTCTACCCTCAACTCCATCGCTAACTCATCCATGCGGCTCATCTCATATGCGGCCGAGGGAGCGAGTAGGGCAGCGAGCTCAGGGGTCGCCCTTAGAAGGCAAGCCTGGCTGCGCTTGTGTCACTTCGCGGAGGCCTTCAAGTCTTCCTTCACTGACGCCCCATTTGACGGTTCCTCTTTGTTTGGGACCAAAGTGAAAGGCACCCTCACCAGGTGCGAGCAAGAGGGAAAGACCCTGTCTGCTGTAGGGGTCCATTTTTCCCTTCCTTCTAGGCCTTATCCCAAGGCCCAGCAGGGGGAGCAGATGTGTTTCAAGAAATCAGAGTTTTTTTCTTGCCACACAAGGTGAACGCAGGGGAGGGGCGGTTACTCAAGGAGACGTCGCCCCAGAGGTAGAGGGGGGCCCCCGTAATTCCAGAGAACGCGACTCCTTCCGTGGCTCTCCATACTCTCATTCCTGAGGGTGTGCCCGGCTGCACTTATCCGGAGCCAGTCGGGGGTCAAATTTCCTTATATCCGGAAGCCTGGGAGAGCATCACCCAGGACCGACGGGTATTAAGGATAATTTCCGGAGGTTACATCATCCCATTCTCTTCAGTACCCCCGCCAATAAGAAAAATCCCAGACGTTCCACCCAGTCAGAGGGATCAAGCAGCCTCAGAGGTCTCTCAGCTGCTAGAAAAAGGGGCCATCCAACCAGTCCCCTCAGACCAAATCGGATTAGGGACTTACTCAAGATTCTTTTTGGTGCCGAAAAGAACAGAACAGGGGACCTTACACCCACACTAGATCTCAGTCAACTCAACAATTACGTACACAAGTCCAAGTTCCGTATGGTCACACTACAATCGATTCTTCATTGTTGGGAGAGGAAGTATGGATGTGCTCCATTGATCTCAAGGATGCTTATTACCATGTCATGGACAAAGCATCCAGGAGTTGCCTACGCTTCCGGCTGGGAGCCAGTCACTTCCAGTTTCGAGCCCTGCCCTTTGTTCTCACCTCAGCCCCCAGGGTGTTCACCAAATGTATGGCAGTGGTGACAGCTCACTTGAGACGTCACGGATTCCAGGTGTTTCCATACCTGGACGACTGGCTTCTTACCGCCCCCACCAGGCATCAACTAGTTCAGGCCAGGGACACTACCATCAGTCTATGTCACCAATTGGGCATAGCAATAAACTGGGAAAAATCTGCCGTATTGCCCTCACAGTGTGTCACCTTTATAGGAGCAGAGCAGGGCACCATTCAAATGCGAACATTCTTACCACAAGAAAGGATCACGGTATTGCAACGACAAATACATATGCTGATGCCTCTGAGACAAGCGAAGGCAAGACTGGTTCTACAACTCCTAGGGACCATGGCGGCAACTATCATGTTGGTCCCTCTAGCGAGATTACATATGAGACTTCTTCAATGGTTCCTCTTTGTCCAGTGATCTCTCCAAAGACTCCCACTGTCTCATACCATCTTGATCGCAGACAGGTGCAAGCAGGACCTCCGTTGGTGGTTGTGCACCAACAATTTGAATGGAGGAAAGCCCTTCGTTCCTCCCGTCCCTGTTGCCACGGTGACCACAGACGCCTCCCAGATGGGGTCGGGGGGCATTATCTCGGCAGGACAGTCCAAGGCACGTGGCAAGAACACGAGATGCATTTGCATATTAACGTCCTGGAGATGAGAGCAGTGCTTCTTGCGTTGCAGGCGCTTCAGGAAGTTCTTCCTCTAGGAACTATTGCGATACACTCAGACAACATGTTAGTAGTGTGGTATCTCAACAAGCAAGGGGGAACCCGATCTTACCCCCTACGCAGTGAGGCTATGCGAGTGTGGCATTGGGCAATAGCTTCCCAACGGTTTCTGGTGACAACGCACATTCTGGGGAAGTCCATTGTAATAGCGGACAGGCTAAGCAGAGCAATTCTTATGCCTTACGAGTGGTCCATGAATCGCCTGGTGGCAGAGCGAATCTTCAGCAGATGGGGTCAGCCTTGCCTGTGACTTTTTTGCCAGCCCTCTCAATGCAAAATGCAGCAACTACTTCACGCTGATCCCCCCACAAGGGGAATCACCCAGGGATGCTCTGGTTCACGATTGGCCCTCCGGTCTGCTTTATGCTTTCCCTCCATTTCCCCTTCTCCCAAGGGTGATTTCAGAAAGCGCAATCCCTGGGAATCAGAATGATTCTGATTGCCCCACACTGGCCTCGTCAAGTATGGTTCCCCTTTTTTCAACCATACGTTGTGGACACTCCTTGGATTCTGGACCTTCTACCAGATGTATTGATGCACATCGGGACAGTTCCACCCCTCTCTGAGGACACTCCGGTTGACAGCTTGGCTACTCCACTTCCATCGCTAGTCAGACGTCATAACTTTTCACCAGAAGTGGTCCATATATTATCGTCCTCCCATAAGCCATCCACTAGAAAGATTTACTCTAGCAAATGGAAAAGATTCTCCATCTGGACTCATACTAGAGGTATTGATCCTTACACAGCTCCAATAGATTCAATTCTGGCGTTCTTGTCTACGCTGTTCTATCAGGGGTCCACATCAGCCACCATCAAAGTTCAGCTGCCGGCGATATCTAATTTCCACGTAGTGAATGAACAGAGTCTTATGGCACGTAGACTATGCAAAGCATTCCTTAAAGGTACACTGTTGCTCCGTCCCCCAGTGTCCGAACCCATCATGCCCTGGGATCCCAATTTTGTTCTTCAAGCCCTTACTCTACCACCATTTGAACCTGCAGCTACCTGTGATTTAAAATTCTTAACATGGAAAACAGCATTCTTAATAGCAATCACTTCAGCACGGCGGGTCTCAGAAATTCAAGCCCTCTCCATCAAACCCCCATATTTCATCTTCCACAAAGATAGGGTCTCTCTTAGACGAAACCCATCATTCCTTCCTAAAGTTGCTTCCGTGTCTAACATGAATCAGTCCATTGAGCTGCCGGTGTTCTTCCCCCATTTCTCTAACAAGGGAGAATTTAGATTTCACCAATTGGATGTACATAGACAGTTGCGCTTCTATCTACACCGGACAAAAGATATCCGGACATCTGACCAAGTCTTTGTCTCCTTTGCGGAAAACCGATTGGGTTCTCTGGTATCCAAGGTTACGCTGTCTAGATGGATAGCCAGTTGTATCTCCTTCATCTATCAGGCAGGAGGTAAAAATTTGCCATTCCCAGTCAAGGCACATTCTACGCGGGCTGTTTTCACATCCACAGCCTATAAATCTAGATCGTCAATGGATGATATATGTGCGGCAGCTACTTGGGCTTCTCCTCACACCTTTATTTCTCATTACAAATTGGACGTGGTCTCCAGGGGAAGATCTTCCTTTGGCTCCACAGTTCTCAGGAGTATTTTCCTATGAGCCACCCGGGATGTAGGTGCTAGGGACGCTGTCCCACGGGCAAGAATGTAGGCGAGATAGGATTACATAACATCAAGAAGTTATGTACTCACCATAACGTTCGATGTATGTAGTCCATCTCGCCTCACATTCTTACTTACCCTCCCACCTTCCCCCTGCCTGGAGGATTTGGAGGATAGGTTGTCACCTGCAGAGTCCCTTTGATTAGTGACTGGTTATATGGATGTCAGGTGTGTATGAAGTACATATGTTGTTTCGCAGCAAACTAGATCTGGGGATATGGAGCAGTGCACCATGGGATACCCTCTTAGCCCAGCCAATGAGAGACCTTGAGCTAGTAAAAATCGGCCGAGTCGGAGCCAATATTCGGCTCCAAACCCACGGGTAAGAATGTGAGGCGAGATGGACTACATACATCGAACGTTATGGTGAGTACATAACTTCTTGTTCTCTGAATCCAGTTTAAATCCTGATTCTTTACCCCCTGCTCCAGTCAAGCCAGACAGGTACTACAGAGTCCCTGACTCTCACAAATTTCTTTGTAAAAACCCTGTTGCTGACCCAGAAACTATTTCCCAGGGTCCCAAAGGGGTAAAGGCTTCCACGGCTAAAAATCCAGTTCCCTCTGACAGGGATTCTAGAGCATTAGACAGATGGGGGAAGAAAGTTTACACTTCTGCAACTTTAGCAGTGAGGGCTTTAAATTGCCAGTTTAATGTGCTTAAATACCAGCAATATTTAATGTCTCAGTTAAAACAGAAAATGATTACAAGTTCAGAACATCCTGACTATAAGGAAATGCAGGATTTATTGCATGCAGCTGAACAAGTGGGAAAACATACTCTGCAATGTGGTTTTGATTCATTAGAGGCTTGTTGTAGAGCAGCAGTTACAGGCTGTGTGATTCGAAGGCATGCTTGGTTAAAAGAACAAAGTTTACCAGATCATGTTAAGGCAAAACTATTGGATGCTCCTTTACAGCAAGATATTTTATTTGGTGTGAAGGCAGAAGAGGTATTAAAGAAAATGGAGGATAAGGCAAAATCTATGCAAACAGTGAAGGATTTCTTACAGGTACAGCCACCTTGATTTAGCAGAAATTGGCCTACAAAGAATTGGTCTTTTCCAGTGTCAGACAGGCCACAAAGCGGCAGATACAGACGTCCAAGAGGCAGATCTCAGCCCCAAGGCTCTTACAGACCACGACAGTGGGGTACTTCAACCCCAAAAGGAGGTGAAGACAAGTCACAACCTTACAGGAAACTGTCCCAATGACTTCCTCCTTCGAATGCCAAGCACTTCCCTTTTGGCAGCTCCCTTAAGGGGAAAACTAGTACTTTTTTCTCAAAATTGGCAGTCAATCACCCAAGACAAATGGGTTCTGAATATTGTGTCTCTAGGTTACAGGTTCCACTTTCACACTTTACCAAAGCTAAAAGGAATGCCAGACCTGCCACAAAATCAATGGGCAGAGGCACAAAAGCAAATTTCAGCCCTCATGGACATGAGAGCTATTCAAAAAGTGCCACAGCAGGAACAAGGACAAGGATTTTACTCGAGGCTTTTCCTCATCCCCAGAAAGGACAAAGCCTGGAGACCCATACTAGACTTTTCTACTCTAATACTTACCTGGATGTTCCGAAATTCAAAATGTTGACATGACAGCAGCTTCTTCCAGTGCTGGGCAAGAAGGCTTGGCTTGTTACTTTATACCTCAAAGAGGCATACCTGCATGTCCCTATCAGACAAAATTGCAGAAGATACCTCAGATTCATAGCTGGTTCAATGCACTACCAATTCTCTGCACTGCCCTTTGGCTTATCTACTGCGCCAGGGTCTTCACAAAGTACCTGGCACCAGTAATTGCGTTTTGCAGACAAAAAGGAATTCAAATATATCCATAACTGGACGACTGCCTTATTCAAGCAGAGAGCAAGGACATTCATCTGAAGCATCTGGCATTTGTAAAAAGGTTGCTTATTTGTCTAGGGTACACCGTAAACGAGAAGAAGTCAAATCTAGTACCCTCACAAGAGATAATATTCCTGGGTGCCAGCTTAAATACAATGGCCCAGATGGCTTATCTCACGCCAGACAAACAAGGACAACTGACTCAGTATTTTCAGTTGATGGCAACAAAGTCCCAACTCCCTGCATGAAAAATTCTGCAGGCCTTGGGATTCATGGCATCCTGCATACTATTAATTCCATATGCCAGACTGCATATGAGGAAATTACAATGGTACCTAAAAAGTGTTTGGACTCAACACTCTCACAGTTTGGAAACAGTAATACCACTAATTCCTTGCCTAAAACAGGAGTTTCGATGGTGGGCACAGGCATGTCACCTCAACAAGGGTCAGCCTTTCACTCTACCCACAGCCAGGCAGACTTTAACAACAGATGCTTCGGATTACGCCTGGGGAGCACACATGGCAGGAAAATGTATTCAGGGCAAGTGGACCACAGACCAAATGCATCTTCACATCAATCAAAAAGAGATGTTGGCTGTACAAAATGCCCTAACGGCTTTCAAGGACTTTCTGCATCCAGGACAATTACTGTTAAAGACAGACAACACCACAGTAATGTGGTACATAAACAAGCAAGGGGGCATTCATTCTTACCCCCTATGCAGACAAGCCATGACCTTGTGGAACACAGCTCTAACTTATCAAGTTCATCTGCAAGCACAATTCCTGCCAGGAAAGAAAAATACTCTGGCAGATGCCTTAAGCAGAAACGTCATGGATCCTCACGAGTGGAAATTAAATCCACAAGCCTTCAGCATGATAACACAAAAATGGGGGTGCCCAGACATAGATCTTTTCGCCTCCCCACTGAATTGCCAACTACAAAAATTCTGCACAAGGACTTATCACACACAAGCATGGAAAGTGGATGCTCGTTCGTTCAGCTGGAAAAGCCTAAATGTTTATGCCTTCCCACCACTGTCTCTCCTTTCAAAGGTACTCCTAAAAGCCAGACAAGAAAAAATACAGATGATCCTGATTGCTCCAGACTGGTCACACCAGCACTGGTACCCAATCTTAAAGACTTAGCTCAAGGTCCACCATGGATTTTGCCTCAAATTCCACACCTTCTGACTCAACAAAACAATCAGATCCTGCACAGTCTGCTCAAAACCTTAAACCTGGCTGCATGGCAGATTCCTTAGTCAAACAGACAACACCTCTCTCTAAAGCTGTTATAGATGTCATTTTGGAGGCCAGGAGGCCTAGCAGCAGGAAATCTTATTCAGAAAAGTGGAAGAGATTCTGTGCCTGGAACCAGGCTCAAAGCCTTGAACCTCTTGTCCCAAACATTCCTCAGATACTACAATACTTAACTGAGATGCTGGACAAAGGACTATCCTTCTCATCCATTAAGATCCACGCCTCTGCCATCTCGGCTCATTACAACACAGATTCTCCTATTTTCTCTCATCCATTGCTAAAGCAGTACCTCAGAGGGGCTAAAAGCATTAGACCGCCCCGGAGAGCACCAACACCTACTTGGGCTCTTAATTTTGTCTTGGAAAAACTCACTTTACCTCCTTTTGAGCCAGCCAATTCAGCAGAATTAAAATATGTATCATGGAAAACTGTTCTGCTTCTGGCAATAACCTCAGCATGAAGAGTCTCAGAATTACAGGCACTAATGGCAGTGGAGCCTTTCATCATTTTTCACCAAGGCAGGGTTTATTTAAGAACAAACCCTTCTTTTATGCCCAAGGAGGTATCCAGTGTGGCTCGTAACCAAACTGTTCACTTGCCAACCTTTTATCCAAATCCCCATAGTAAAGGGGAGAGACTTCTACATTCCTTGGACATACACAGACAATTATGTTTCTACTTGGACAAAACAAAAGCTTTCAGAAAAACTGAACAATTGATCTGAAGTAGGCAGACTTCATTCGTCTGCAACCTGTGGGTATCGGATCCGACCTCGGATCCGAGCCGGCAATTCAAAAGCTTAGGCTCTGAGCTCCTAGCTCCTCCCTCTTACCCATAACCCCTTGCCAAGCCCTGACTGACCTCAGATTTCGTTTGCCGCTTTTCAAGTAGCTACGGAATTCCAGAGCTCCTGGCGTTGGTGAAGATAAGAACTATCTTTTTGACTAAAAAAGTTTTAAAAATCTTTATTTTCTTTCTTGATATAGTTAGTGTTGAGTGTGTTTAGGCTTTCCTCTCTCTTTTATTTAATTTTCTCGGGTTTTATGTAGTTTGTTTGTGTGTGTTTTGTGTTAGGCCTTAGGGTTGCGATGTCTGAAGCCCATAAGGCTGTGTTCTCGAAATGTTGAGTGTGGCCATAAGCTGTCCCCAGCGGATGGCCACACTCGGTCATGCTTGGGGTTGAACACCTGTCATCTGGTTGTACCATTTGTGCAGGGTTCAACCCCGGCTTTGAGGAGCGGAGGTCGAAGTTGGTGCTGGCGGGTCTTTACCTCCAGATACCGCCGCCTCTGCCCTTCCACTCAGCAACCTGTTGCTGTGAGTTCTCCCTCCGGCTGGGACTCAACCTCCTCTAAGTTGCCGGAGGGGAAGGAATCCTCTAGGGAAAGACAGAAGGAGAGGCACAGGGAGAGGCACCACAAGCGAAGAGCCGAAACTTCCAGTTCGGCTCCTCCATCTAAGCGGGCCTCCCCTGTGCCTTCTAGCTTTCCTCCTCCTCGGCTCCACTCCCCTCGGTTCTCTCCTGGACCCGAGGAGGAGGAGGCTAGCCCTTCCAGGAGGTCTCCGAGGCGGCTCTCTAGGTCCGCTTCGGTGGCCTCCACTAGGTCAACATTTTCTATGAGTGAAGCTGATATGGACCGGATGATGAGGAAATTCATCCAGGCCCAAATGCAAATGGGAGTGCTCCTAGCCCCCCCCCCCATCCGGGAGGGGCTTCGACCCCTTTTTTCGCCCCCTTGGCTCCTTCTCCGACCCATACCACGGGTTCGGAGCTGTTGGCGCCGGGCAGATTTGGATCCGGGGGTGGGTCGGATCCGTTGGGTCGGCGCACCTCGGATCCGTCCCATCCCTTGAGTGCTTCGGACCCGACCTCTCGGAGCCGAGGGCCGAGCCTCGGATCCGAGGGAGCTGGTGTGTCTTCGGCTCCGTCCAGGTCGGAGCACACCGGTCTCTCGGATCCGACGGTTTCGGCTCCGACTCCGATCCGTGCGTCGGATCCGAGTGGGGGTCGGCTCTCTGGGCTTAGAGAAGCTGGCTCCCCCTCGGCTTTCGACATAGTGGAAAGGGCACTGTCGAGGACATCCGGACCCCCGGTCCCTGCCACGGCTCCATCCCGCACTCCATTGCAGTTAGACCAGGCCCCCACCAGCCGGTCCCAGGGACAGCCCGCCTCGATGTCCCAAGTGGTTCCCTTGGAACATCCAACTGCTGAAGAGTACTCCTCGGACAGCCCCCCCCGATGAAGTACCTCGGAAGCGTAAGTGCAAGAGGAGGCACATGGACTCCCCTGAGTCCGTCACTGAAGACACAGACTTGGATGAAGGGGAAGGCTCCCCTAGGTCACCCCCTGAGGACGTCTCATTTGGAGACATCATGGAGATGTTAAGGATCAGGGGGGGTGGTCTGCCCCCAAGGCTTCTTCGGACGAGTCTGTGTTTGGAGGCATTCGAGGCGGGCCCTTCTACCTCTTGGGTGTCCCCTCCTGCTGACCCCCTGGTGGATCTTATTTCTATCAGGGCGTGGAAGGATCCGGACACCATTGAGCCTATCCCTAAGCGCCCGGACCGCATTCTTTCCCCTCCATCGGACCGCACCCACTGGAGTAAGGGTCCCCCAGTAGATGCCATGATGATGGCTGCAGCCACGAAGAGGGAATTGGCCCAGGAGAGTCCCTCCATGCATCCTCCGGGCAAGGAGTCCCGTTCGATGGATCGCATTGGGAAGCGAGTTTTTAGTTCAGCAACCTTCTCCTTGAGAGCGCTGAACTACATGGCACATGTCATTAGGATGCAGCGGGATCTGATTAAAGAATACGCTGCATCTCCCCGAGTCCATCTCGAGTGAGGATAAACAGGTTTACTCCACCGAATGGCCACTCTCAGATCAGTTTCCAATACATCTATGCGGCTACTTTCTCATGCTACTGAGGGAGCCGCTAGAGCCAGTGGAGCAGGCCTAGTCATGAGGCGACAGGCCTGGCTCCGCCATTGTGATTTTGCAGAGCCCTTCAAGGCGACCTTCGCGAATGCCCCCTTCGATGGTTCTGCCTTGTTTGGCAAGACTGTTCTGGAGACATTAGTCCAGAGCGAAAAGGACGGGAAGACGCTGTCTGCCGTCGGAGTCCGCTTCTCAGCTCCCCAGAGGTCCTTCTCTAAGAACCAAAAGGGACAGAAGAAGATGTGGTTCCAGAAGTCGCAGCAGTCCCAACCTGCTCTGGACAACCAGTCCTTCCGTGGCAGAGGAGGACGGGGAGGTCGTCGTGCTAGAGGCAGGGGGGCTCCTGGCAACTTTGGGTCCAGAGAACCTTTCTCTGATAGACCCACGCAGCAGCCCTGAAGGGTTGCCCGGCTGTCCGTCTCTGGAGGCAGTCGGGGGGTGGTTTTCGAGGCACCTGACTTCTTGGGAGTCCATAACAACAGACAGTTGGGTGCTTGAGTCATATCCAGAGGATATTCAATTCCCCTATTCAAGGTTCCCAAATCTCGCAGCCTCCCAGATGTTCCACCCGACCAAAGGGAGGCGGCAGCTATCGAAATCGAACAGCTGCTAGAAAAAAGAGCCATCCAGCGCGTCCCCCGAGATCAAACCGGATTAGGGTTTTACTCCAGGTTCTTTTTGGTGCCAAAGAAGACGGGGGACTTAAGACCAATCTTAGACCTTTCCCAGCTGAACCTGTCAGTAACCAAGCAAAAGTTCCGGATGGTCACCCTGCAATCTATACTTCCCCTCTTGAGGGAGAACGACTGGATGTGCTCCATAGACCTCAAGGATGCATACTACCACATTCGGATGGACAGACGATCCAGGAGGTTTCTTCGCTTCCGGCTGGGAGCCAGTCATTATCAGTTCAGGGTCCTCCCCTTTGGTCTCACCTCAGCCCCCAGGGTGTTTACCAAGGTGCTAGCGGTGGTAGCGGCCCACCTGAGGCTCCAGGGATTACAGGTCTTTCCGTACCTGGACGACTGGCTCCTGACGGCATCATCAAGGCATCTTCTGTGCTCAGCCAGGGATTACTTTCTTCAACTAGCACCAAGGCTGGGCATCACGATCAACTGGGAGAAATCTTTTCTGAACCCCACACAAGTTATAGATTTCATAGGAGGAAGACTAAACACCAGATCAATGCGAGCCTTCCTCACCCCAGACCGTATTGCCAGCCTGAAGTGTCATGTGACAGCGATCCTGCAACCATCTCCAACTGCAGCTTCGGTCCTGAGGGCCCTAGGTTCTATGGCGGCAGCTATTCCGCTTCTCATTCATGCCCGTTTACGCATGCGGGTTCTTCAATGGACCCTTCAAGTTCAGTGGTCCCCTCTTTGTTCTTCTCTAAACACTCCGATTGCGGTCAGCAGAGCGTGCAGGGACTCCCTTCTTTGGTGGCTTCTTTCTCCGGAGCCCCTGGCAGGGAGACCTTTTTGCGCTGCATTTCCCCGAGCCACAGTGACCACGGACGCTTCTTGCCTCGGGTGGGGGGGACATTCTGCGGGAAAGATTGTCCAAGGCACGTGGAATCCCACAGAGACGTCATTGCATATAAATGTCCTGGAAATGAGGGCGGTGCTCCTAGCGTTGCAAGCACTTCACCACGTTCTTCCTTCAGGGACTATTGCGATTCAGACAGACAACATGTCGGTAGTCTGGTATATCAACAAACAGGGAGGAACCAGGTCTTACGCCCTTTGTCGAGAGGCCATGAGAGTCTGGGAATGGGCAATTTCCACCAAACGCTTTCTGGTAGCAACGCACATTCCGGGAAAGTCCAACATCCTTGCGGACAAGCTCAGTCGCACCATCCTTTCTCCACACGAGTGGTCTCTCAATCCTCAAGTAGCGAAGAAGATTTTTGCCGTTTGGGGCAACCCTGTTGCGATCTTTTGCCTCTCCCTCAAACGCCAAATGCGACAATTTCTTCGCTCTGCTTCCCCACCAGGGAGTTCCCAAGAGATGCTCTGGTGCATGCTTGGCCTCCCGGTCTCCTTTATGCCTACCCTCCACTTCCTCTGATGCAGAGGCTTCTGCAGAAAGCCAACAGTTTGGGGAGCAGAATGATTCTCATTGCCCCATTCTGGCCTCGACAACCTTGGTTCCCCTTCGTATGGTCTCACAAAATCAATCCACCATGGATTCTGGATCCAATTCGGATCTCATCTCTCACCCTCTGGGAATGTCAGTTCCCAATCTGGACCCTGAAGTTGACAGCTTGGCTGCTCCAGTTCCATCCTTAATTAGGACTCCCGGTATCTCATCACCGGTCAAGGCCATTTTAGTGGCAGCTCATAAACCTTCCACCAGGCAGGTTTATCGGAGTAAATGGAAGAGATTCTCTATATGGGCAGTACAGAGAACTTTGGATCCTTTCTCGGCACCTATGTCAGCGGTGCTGGATTTTCTAACAGACCTCTTTCATCAAGGGGCTAGTTCTTCCACGATTAAGGTACAATTGGCAGCTATCTCGCATTATCACATTGGTCATGACACAGCTCCTTATGACGGCGAAATTATGCAAAACATTTCTCAAAGGAGTTTTTGTTGAGGCCTCCAGTCAAGGAGGTTGTACCACCCTGGGACTTGTCTTTAGTCCTGCAAGCCCTTACTGCTCCTCCCTTGAGCCTGCAGCTTCTACTGATTTAAAGTACCTTTCCTGGAAGACTGCCTTCCTGGTAGCTATCACTTCAGCCAGAAGAGTGTCTGAGCTTCAGGCTCTGTGCGTCAAACCGCCTTACCTTTCTTTCTTCCCTGATAGGGTGTGCCTCAGGACCAATCCTTCTTTTCTTCCGAAGGTCTCTTCTGAATCCAATATTAACCAGTCAATCAATTTACCTGTGTTTTTTCCCCAAGTACTCAAACAAAGGAGAATACAAATTGCATTCCTTGGATGTTCATAGACAATTACGTTTTTATATTAACAGAACAGCTGGCCACAGGAAATCAGATCAGCTGTTCGTCTCCTTTGCTAAATTTGCTCTGGGTAAAGCAGTATCTAAAGTCACACTATCTAAGTGGATTGCTAATTGTATTCTGCAGGCATATGACACTTCAGGCAGACCTGCTCCTCAGAGGGTTACGGCTCATTCTACTAGGGCAGTTTCCACGTCAGCCGCCTTTAAGTCCCGTGTATCATTGGATGATATCTGCGCGGCAGCTACTTGGGCCTCGCCTCATACTTTTATTTCTCATTACAAGGTGGATGTTGTTTCTAGAGGAAGAGCATCCTTTGGCTCAGCGGTGCTCGGAACATCCTTCCATGACGGCCGCCCAAGATTCAGGTAGCTAGGGACTCTGTCCCACAGGTTGCAGACGAATGAAGTCTGCCTACTTCAGATTTAGAAGTTATGTACTCAACATAACGTTCCATCTGAGTAGGTGACTTCATTCGGATGCAACCATCCCCCCCTCCATCCCCCTGACCTTTATAGAGCGAGTATTTATGCTGTTTTAGTGTACTGTTGTCAGTATTTTGAGGCAAACTCAATCTGAGGTCAGTCAGGGCTTGGCAAGGGGTTATGGGTAAGAGGGAGGAGCTAGGAGCTCGGAGCCTAAGCTTTTGAATTGCCGGCTCGGATCCGATACCCACAGGTTGCATCCGAATGAAGTCACCTACTCAGATGGAACGTTATGGTGAGTACATAACTTCTAATTTGTAGCATATGCTGCAGGATCACAGGGAAAGGCTATTTCAAAGCAGACCATTTCCATGTGGATAGGACACTGTATCCGGTTCTGCTACACACAGCATGGGAAACCTGTACCTAGTAACATTAGACCACATTCCACCAGGGCAACTGCCACTTCTACTGCCTACCTTAGAGGAGTACCTACCAAAGACATCTTGGAAGCTGCAACTTGGAGTTCAGTGCACACCTTTACCAAGCATTACCACTTACCTCTTTACTCTAGATCCAGAGCTGGCTTTGCCACTGCAGTGCTGCAGGGCCTCATAGCTGCAGCCCAGGTTACCCACCTGCCATCCCCTCTTTCTTAGCCTGGACTTATCTATACCTTTCTACACTATACTACCTATGTGGTGTATTTACTGGTTACTGAAGGTTTTGTTTTTACCTTATTTTATGTTTTATTAGCAATATGTATTGCCTACCTTTTTGGGGGGCACCTGACATCTGGGGCAAGAAAAACAGAAGAAAATGGCATCGGCTGCATCTTGTATACCCCTGGCGCACTGACGTCAGGGAGGAAGTGACAGCAACTGACGCCGAACCAAGACTTTGGAACTCTGGCCGACTGTGGGACCGCCTCACGGCAGGATAACCCAAGTGTAATGACTGCAGCAGTGAAGACACTTGAACATCTACATTTATGGTAGGTACAAAACTGTACTTTTCGATTATAGCTCCTAGTTTGCAGTCATCTGTGAACTTCGTTAGCCAAAGACCCTTCTGTCATAACCTGTACTTCAGAGAAGTAGGTACCAAACAGAAGAGGATCCAGGACTGAACCCTGTGGTACTCCACATGTCACTGGTCTGAAGTTGGATTTGGAGTCTGCTACTTTCACAGTGTGAGTTCTGTCAGTGAGCCAGTTGGCAACTCATCTTGTGACATAGGGATTTATACCTATTTTAGTGAGTTTATCTATAATTCCAGAGTGGGGGATGGTGTCGAAAGCCTTGGCGAGATCTAGATAGGCTGCGTGAACCACCTTACCCTCATCTACGGCTTTGGTGACCACTTCAAAGAAGTCTATCAGGTGTAGGAGACATGATCTGCCTTTTACAAACCCGAACTGGGGTGGATCTGAGTTTGGAGATTACCAATGTCATTGTTTATTAAGTTCCATGATGTTACGTTCCATAGCCTTGCAGACCAGGCTCGTCAGGCTAATGGGGCGGTAATTCCCAGGGTCCGTGGTGGCTCTCCCTTTGTGGAGTGGGATAACTGTCGCTGTGCACCATTAAGTGGGCACAAAGCCTGAGGTGAGGCTATGATTGAACATGGTGCTTAGGTGGGGTGTCAGTTCATTCTGTAGTTCGTGTAGAATGCAGCCTGGGATGTTGTCAGGTCCCATGGATGCTGTGCTCTTGGGTTTGGAGAGTGGTTTTTACCTGTGCAGCCATGATTAGTGGAACTTTGCATTCTTCCGGTATAGAGATGGGCCCTTTAGGGAGTGAGAGGGGGGTAAAGTTAGCACTGAACGTATCTGCCAGGATGTTGGCAGTATCAGTTGGTTCTGTATATTTAGTTCCATTGTGCTGTAACTCGGAGCAGATCTGAGTGTTGCCATTGAGATTCTTGACATAGCTATAGAATGCTTTGTGGTTGTCTTTAGAATCAGTGGCGATTTTGTTTTCGTAACTAGCTTTGGAGGATTTTATGAGGGATCTCAGCTTCTTACTGAGGCTGACCAGGGAGTTCCTCCAGTCATGGGATTTTACTCTTTTTTGCAACAGTTTCTTTCTTCTGTTGTAGAGTTTGTTTATGGCAGAGGACCACCAGATTGGCTTCCTTTTTTTGGAGGATAGCGTCTTGGTTCTGTTAGGGATTGTATGATCCATGCACTCGTGTAAGTGCTTATAAAGAGCATTTGTGTAGAATTCAGCAGTCATACCTCTATTGTCCGTCCGCATGAGTGTCGTGAAGTTTGCCACTTCTGTCTTAAGAAGCGTGAAGTTGGCTTGGGAGAAATTGTTTACAGTGGTTTCCCTAATGGGGGGTGGGGGCGGGATGTGGATGTCTAGGGTGATTAGCTTGTGGTCGGATCTGACCGAGGAATTTACCTCTGGTGTGGAACACCAGTTGCCCATGTTGGTAATGACCAGGTCTAGGATATTGCTGCCCCTGGTGGGGGGCTGGGGATAAGTTGATCCAAGGCGTTGGACTTTATGAATTCCAGAAAATGTTGAGCAAAAGAGTTGGTACATGAGTAGTTTTCCCAGTTAATGATGGGGTAGTTGAAATTGCCCATTATTAGGGTGTTAGGTTGTACCCTAATATTTTCCAGTGTATCAAGAAATGAGGAGTGGGAATCCTGGGGCATGATGCTAGTTCAGATTTGTTAAAGAAAAGTCATGCCTATTAAATCTGGTGGATTTCTTTGAGAGGGTCACGAAAGCAATGAATGAGGGCAAGATTGTACAAACAGCTTACCTCGATCTTACCAAGGCTTTTGATACAATACCCCATTCAGGCATTATAGACAAACTCACTAAATTAGGTAGAAACCCTTTTATTGCTCACTGATAGGACTCAGGAGGTCAAAATATGTGAGGCCACTTCCACCAAGAGGCCAGTCACTAGAGGAGTTTCCCACTGCTCTGTACTGGGCCTGCTCCTTTATGGCATCTATTTCTTTGAAATGGAAGCAAATGCTGAAAGTTTATGGCTAAGTTTGCAGATGATTGCAAGCTGGGAGATGATATTGACTCCCCTGCAGACACTAGCATTCTTCTTGAAGGCCTATCTATGACTAACAAATGGTGCCAAGGCCATGATCTTAAACTCAATGCTAAGAAACGTGTAATTGTACCCTTTGGGAAGCCAACCATCCTGGCTAATTAGTATATTGATAATACATCCCTAAGAATTGACCCAGTGGTCACAGATCTGGATATGCACATAGACAATAACTTTACCTTCAACAACCATGTAGCCATAGTGGTGAGGAAATCATTTATGTCAAACAGTGGACAGGGAAGAGCATGGCATCTTGGTCCAGAGAGCCATTTTTCCACTTTACTCTGCCTGTGTCAGACCTGTCATAGAATATGTTGTGTACCTGACCAGGCATGTGCAGCAACTAGAGCGACCTCAGAGGTTCCTTACAAAAAGAATACAAGCCATAACAAACCTGCTTTATGCAGACTGCCATAGGTTCATAGGTTAGTACTAGGCTATCAGCCCTAGGGCCTATGCAAGCCTAGCCATAACAATTCCCTGGCTATTTTTTCCCACACTATTTACTTCCTTGGACCCCTGTCTAGCAGGACGACTGACATGATCCCTGGGGTGAATTTCCTTTCTCCTATCCAATCGTCAAGGTTCCTTTTGAAGAGGGCCAAAGAGGCACTCTGCTTGACATGTATGGGCAATCTATTCCAGAGTCTGGTGAGTCTCTGGGTCAGGAACCTATCCCTCCAGCATGTTTTGTTTATTGTGATGACAAGGTTTAGATCCCTGGAGCATGTGGCTCTGAGGGAATGGGATTTCTTTAAGTGTAGCATGTCCAACAGCTCTGGGTTTGACATGGCCTTGTATGTTAAGCAGAGATCGCCTCTGAGTAGACGATATGCGACAGAGTATTGCTGGAGTTTTTTAAGGCAGTCAGCATAGGGCATCTGCTTTAGGCCTGTGATTCTTTTAGTGAGGTATTTCTGCGGTCTTTCCAGTTGTTGCAGATATCTTGAGAGGTACATACCAAACGGGGCATTGTATTCTATAATGGGTCTAATGAGGGTTGAGTACAGTGGGACACTGACCTCCTTTTTGTGGATGAAAAGCCCTTAGTGATAAGGTGTGCCACATAGAAGGATTTCCTAACTGTTGTGGCGATGTGGTTATCGAAGGTGAGACCACTGTCCACCTGTGTCCCTAAGTCTCTTATCACACTTTCGGTGTTTAGTGTACTGCCACCTATATGGTAATTCACAGGTACATGTTTTTTCCCAAAGGGGATAACTATACATTTTTTGGCATTGAGCTTGAGCCCATGGCTCTGGCATCAAGCATCTGTTTCTGTAAGGCCCTTTTGTAGAGTATCCACATCATTTGGGGATTCAATACTGGCTCCCAGTTTGCAGTCATCTGCAAACATTGTTAGCCAGAGTCCCTTTCAGAGAAGTAGATACCAAACAAGAGCGGTCCAAGGACTGAACCCTGAGGTACTCCACTTGTCTGGAGCTGGATTTGGAGTCAGCTACTTTTACAGTGTGGGTTCTTTCAGTAAGCCAGTTAGTAACCCATTTGGTGACATAGGGATTAATGCCCAGCTTAGTAAGTTTATCTATGATTCCAGAGTGGGGGATGGTGTCAAAGGCCTTGGCAAGGTCTAGATAGGCCGTGTGGACCACCTTACCCTTGTCCATGGCTCTGGAGACTGATTCGAAGAAGTCAGTCAGGTTCAGGAGACAAGATCAGCCCTTTATGAACCCAAACTGGGTGGGGTCCAGTGTTTGAAGGTTGCCAATGTCTTTGATTCTAAGTTCCATGATAATACGCTCCATGGCCTCGCAGACAAGATTCGTCAGACTGATGGGACAGTAGTTTCCAAGATCCAAGGTGGATCCCCCCCTTGTGGAGTGGGATAACTGTAGCTCTGCGCCACTGAGTGGGCACGAAACCTGAGGTGAGGCTATGATTAAACATGACACTTAGGTGAGGTGCCAGTTCATATTGTAGTTCATGTAGTACACAGCCCGGGATGTCATCTGGTCCCATGGATACTGTATTCTTAGCTTTGGAGAGTGCGTTTTTTACCTGTGTGGCAGTTATTACCAGAATTTGGCAATCTTCCAGTATTGAGATGGGCCGTTTAGGGGGTGAGAGGGGGTGAAGTTGGCACTGAATCGATCTGCCAGGATATATTGGTAATATCCTTGGGATCAGTATATTTAATGCCATTCTGTTTTAGCTCAGAGTAGATCTGAGCATTGCCATTTAGATTCTTGACATAGTTATAGAATGCCTTGTGGTTGTCTTTGGAATCTTTGGCAATTTTATTTTCGTAACTAGCTTTGGAGGATTTTATGAGGGATCTCAGTTTCTTACTGAGGCTGGTAAGGGAGTTTTTTTGCATCCTGGGATTTTCCTCTTTTCTGCAACAGTATCTTCCTTTTGTTGTAAAGTTTGTTTATGGCAGGGGACCACCAGATTGGCTTCCTTTTCCTGGATGAGAGCATCTTGGTTTTATTTCGGATGGCACGATTCATGCATGAGTGGATGTGCTCGTACAGTGCCTTAGTGCCCTTTCACCCTGTACTCAGTCTTCTTTTGATTCCTGAGGGGTGATCAATGGCCTGGCTTACAAGGCATCTGCAAACCCCACACTCATGAGTCACCTGCATATTCTGGCAGTTGGCTTAGAGGATTGAGGAGCTTTTAACCAGCCATTTCTTCTGGTCTGATGGTGCATGGTTTGATTTCATCAGCTTCCACTGCCTAACTGTGCAACTCTGAGCAAGTTACGTAACTAGACATCTCTCCCGTGCTGGGTATGAAAAAGGTCCATGGAGATCACAGCTCTACCCCCAGAAAACATACATACAAATAAATAAATATTTGTAAGTCAAACCGTGCCAGAAATTTAAGATACAAGGACTTGGAATTGTTTGTGTGACTTAAACAGAACACTCCGGGACACGCATCTTTCTCTGCAGTGAGTGCCTCTCCTGTGGAAAAGGCTTCCCATCCATGTGAAGCTAAGATAGTCTGTTACCCAAATTTAAGCGCAACCTAGACCAGTGGATTGGGAATGGGAAATTTACACCGGACCTAGGACCCATGTCCCCTATGGGCAGAGGTAGCTTTTAAATTCCTGGCCCTCAATGTCCTAATGTCATTCTTTTGGGAAAGCAAAGACCCCCCCCCCCAAGTCATTGGCCTAGTAATACTCTATGAAATGGTGAATCTATGAAAATGGATAATAAGATGCAAGCAGTAAAAATGTTTTTAATCTATTTCATTTTATATATTGGTCAAGCACATTTTTAGCACTCCGAGGAGAATCTGTGGACAATAATAAAGATTTCAAAGAATTTATGTGGGAGGGGAAGAGGGCAAGAGTTAAGTGAGATAAGTTGATACTTCCAGTAGAACAAGGCTTTTTAGGATGAGCTGATTTAAAGGAATATTTGAGGCACATATATGTAGCATGACCAGAAGGTTATAATTCAAAATGGAAAAGGAGGAGGGTAATGAAGAAATGGGGGGAGTCAAGAAACAGAGAGAGAGTGGGATTTTTGGATGCAGATCCTTTTGGAGACTAATAACCATCCATATTATTATATTCATAAAGTAGTAGAAAGTATTCTAAGAAGTAAGCCAACATGAGAATGGAGAAGGAGATTTTGCCAATAGGGATGACTGCAAGTAGAGGGGTACAAAAAATGGGCAATAGGAGGCTGGAATTTACTGGAGAAAACTGTAAAGGGACCAGTGTATTAGGAGCAAATAACTGGAAAGGGAAATGTAAAAGAGTGGGATGAGGTCAAGAAGACGTTTGGACTGCAGGCTAGAGATTGCCTGCCCTACTGTGGATTGATATCAGAATACAGGCAGAGAGAAAGGGATAGGGGAATCTTACGTGAAAGACCTGCTCTGGTGGAGTTTTTAGCTTAATCTAAAACAGAAACTGCTGTTAAAAGGGGGATAATTAGAAGGACATATAAATATTCTATGATTACTTTATGAATCAGAATGTATACACTGACTGTAGTAGATCCACTAAATGTTCACAATAATGATAATAACACAGGATGCAACCAGATACAAATGCTCAATTTATTTCATAACAGATAAAGCTTTCGGGAAACACCCTGCCTTAGTATAAAACATATTTTAAAACAGTCCCTTTATATACTAGTAAAAATCAGCACATGACACAGCCAACCAATAATAACCAACAATTAATTAAAGATTGTATGAATGTAGAGACTGCTGTGCTATAAAGATTTTAATGTTAATATTCCAGCTCCCTCATTCAGTAAAGCTGGGATTCTACCTTTCTTAAATTGCAGTTGTGTGAATATTTGTGATAAGGTAGATTTTTGAACATCTTGTAACAAAATAATTATATCAAATAAGATGTCAAGCAACATGTAATACTACTTCATAAGTGTATCTAACAATGTGTACAAAATGTGAATGTTTTTATGTGGGAAAATGTTCAAGGCGATTAAAAGATTGCATTATTGAACATAAGTCTGATATGAGAAGAAATATAACCGTTAATGGTTTAGCAAAACATATAATAGATAGGGGTATGTCTCATGAATTTAGGTTTAAGGTTTTGGAAGTAGTTTATAAAAGTCTGAGGAGGAGGAGATACCACTAATAAGCTTGAAATAGCTGAATATAGCTGGATCACTAAGTTAGAAGTTGATAGATTTCCTGGACTCAACAATATGGTAACTATAAATAGTTGTATGATTATGCTTTTTATACATGGATGCTGTTTTATACTTTAAGTGAAGTGTTTTTTTATGAATGGGGGAGTTCAGCTCTATTTTTAATTAATTGTTGGTTATTATTGGCTGGCTGTGTCATGTGCTGATTTTTACTATTATATAAAGGGACTGTTTTAAAATATGTTTTATACTGATGAAGGGTGTATCCTGAAAGCTTTTATCTGTTATGAAATAAATCAAGCATTTCTATCTGGTTGTATCCTGTGTTGTTACTTTAAGAATCGATCAGTGGAGATTAAAAAAGATTGGGAAGAGAGAGTGGAAAAGCAGTTTACAAGACAGTAATGGGAGGACACGTGTATGGCTCCCATGTATGCACCAACGCCCAGAAGGTTTAGAATCTTTGATTTGAAGTGTTTGCTTGTGTATTTTTATACCCCAAGCAGACTTCAAAGAATTGTCCCTTTGGTAGATGGCAAATGTTGGAGATAGAGAGAGGTAACTGGGAACATGTTTTGGGAGTGTAATGAGTTGGTAGATTTTAAAAATCCCCTATATAGTACTCTGTCAGAAATATTGTGTGAGCAAATGGTTGCACCTAAGGATATGATTTTTTTTGAGCTGGGATACAGGATCTGAATTGCCTAGAAATAGTAAAGCCTCATCAAGTTTAATTCTGCTGGCTGCCAAGAAAGCATTTTCTAAACTGGAAGTCAAAGTCTAAACCAACTGTAATTGAAGTCTTGAATGTTATAAAAGAGATAAAAGAACTAGAAGGAGGGATCTTTAGAAAAGGAAAGGTGCAAATTACATGCAAAGAAATTGAAATTGTGGCAATAATACATGCAGAATAATAATGTTCAGGAGGAGAGGTGAGATTTAAGAGAATGCAGGAATTTTAATGTTGGACTGGTGATAATTACAAAGTATATTTGACATGTAATGTATGTAAATGGAAAAACTAATATGGCTTGTTTTCTTTTCTGTTAATGTTGTGTTTTCCTGTTTTTTTAAGTGATAATAAAGGTGTTTAAAAAAGTAGAATTTGTTTGGTCCACTATGTAGAATTGATAACTGTCCCAGTCTGTCATCAGCAATCCTCAGTCTCTCTCTCCCTTTCTGTTTCTTGAACCCACCCTTCACCATCATCATCCTTTTTCATTTTGAATTATAACCTTCTGCTCATGCTGTGTATATGAGCCTTAGACAAGGAAAGGAGCAAATTACATAGAAAGAAATGGAAATTGTGGGGAATAATACATGCATAATAATAATGTTCAGGAGGAGAAGTGAAGTTTGAGAAGGCAGGAATGTAGTTTACGTAATGTTGGACTGGTGATAATTACAAAGAAAGAAAAGATATTTGATGTATAATGTATGTAAATGGGGAAATTTTCTTTTCTGTTAATGTACGTTTTACTATTTTAAGTGATAATAAATGTGTTTAAAATGATAACTGTCCCAGTTAATAAAAATAAAATAAAAGTAAAGCAGTCCTTTTTAGCTGTAGTCTGTTTATAAACTTTCAAAGCAGAGAAGTACATACGAAAGAGGGGGGACCTAGCACAGAGCCCTGTAGCAGGTAACCTGTTTTTCCTTAACAGTATGGCTTCTGTCAGATAGCCAGATACCCATTCAGCAAACTATTATGTGTAGAGCAGATGCCATCTTTGATTTTCCAGTCACCATAGAACATGCCACTGTATACTATTCTGAAACAATACTGTTCAGAAAAAAATAATCTGAAGTAGGATATTCATTTGTCTGCAACCTGTGGGTTATGGATCCGATATCGGATCCGAACCGGCATGGTTTTCCAGCTATGGATCCAAGCTCTCAGCTCCTCCCCTCACCCATAATGCCCTGCTCTACCCTCATGACCTCAGATCTCGTTTGCCGCGCTGGTGACTGGATTTGGGTGCATAGCTCTCAGCTAAGTGAACTCTTTTTCTTGTAAAAAAACAGAGAATTTTTTGGTTTTTGACTGAATTTGTGTGAAAGTTTAGGTTTCCCTTTATTATAGTGTATTTTGAGTTTATTTTAAGTTAAAGTAAGTAATTTTTTTATTCCCTCCCCTCGCTGTTGCGTAGAGTGTGGCCTGTGTGTCTTTTTGTTTTAAGTTACTTTCTGTAACTTTTGCTGGATTATAGATTATGGCTGACCAGCCTAAATCTATATTTTCGAAATGCTCCGAGTGTGGCCATAAGCTCTCTCCGGCTGATGGCCACACTCGGTGTGTTAAGTGTCTTGGGGTTGAACACCTCACATCTGGTTGTTCCATTTGTGCAGGGTTCAACCCCAGGGCACTGAGGGAGCGGAGGTCCAAGCTGGTCTTGGCGGGTCTTTTACCGCCAGACTCTGCTCCGGCCTCCGCTCCTTCGGGACTCCCTGCTGCAGTTGTTCCCCCTGTGGCACCCCTCCTGCTCCTGGGACTCAAACTCCCGCTTCTGGAGAGGAGAGGGATGCTAAAAGGACGGAGGAGAAGCACCACAAGCGGCGGGCCGAGACCTCTGTTTCGGCCCCGCCAGCCAAGCGAGCTTCTCCCGGCTCCGTTTAAGAGTCTCCTCCTTCGGCTCCGGTCCCCTGTGTGCTTTTCACGGGTCCTGAGGAGGAGGAGACCCGATCTCCGTCGAGGCTATCGAGGAGGCACTCCAGGCCTACCTCGGTAGCCTCTTCGAGATCTACCCATAGCCTTTCTGATGCTGATCTGGACGGATGATGAGAAGGTTCATCCAGGCCCAGATGCAGATGGGAGTGCTCTTGCCTCCCCCCCCTCCGGGGGGGAGCTCAACACCCTTTTTTAAGCCTATTGCTCCTTCTCCGACCCGCTATCCGGGTTCGGAGCAGCTGGAGCCGAGCAGCCGAGCCGGGGGGAGGTCGGAGCCGATAGTACTTGGTGCCGGACCCGACCCTGCCCTCGAGTGCGTCGGACCCGATCTCGGAGCCTGGTTCCGAGCTTGGGATCCGGGGGGATCAGTGCTCCTTCGGCGCCGTCTGTGTCGGAGCGCAGTGCCCCTTCGGATCCGAGTGCTTAGGCGCCGGGTCCGATCCACTCTTCGGATCCGAGGAGCCGATTGTCGGATCCTTTGGTCGAGGTCGGCTCCCCTTCGGCCTTTGATGTAGTGGAGAGGGCTCTGTTGAGGGTCTCCGGACCCCGGCACTTGCTTCGCTCCGTCCGCCTCCCTCTGCACTGGGCCAGGCTTCCACCATCCGGCCCCTGGGACAGCCCGTTTCTGTGCCCCAAGTTGCTCCTCTGGAGCAAATTGCTGCTGAGGACTCCTCTGACAGCCCCCAGAGGAGGCCCTCGCAAGCATACGTGCAAAGGAGGCACATTGACTCCCCGAGTCTCTCACTGAAGACACGGACTTGGAGGAAGGGAAGGCTCCCCACGGTCACCCGAGGATGTCTCCTTTGGAGACATCATGGAAATACTCCGTATAAGGGGGGTGGTCTGCCCCAAGTCTTCCTCGGACGAGTCCGTGTTCTTGGAGGCATTTGAAGCGGGCCCGTCTACCTCTTGGGTGTCCCCCTGCCGACCCCTGGTGGACCTTATTACCACCAGGGCGTGGAAGGAACCGGACACCGTGGAGCCAATTCCCAAAAGACCGGATAGGATCCTTAGTCCGCCATCCGACCGGACCCATTGGAGTAAGGGGCCTCCTGTAGATGCCATGTTGATGGCGGCCACAAAGAGGGAACTGGCTCAAGAGAGTCCCTCAGTCCACCCACCGAGCAAGGAGTCTCGGATGATGGACCGCTTGGGGAAGCGGATGTTCAGTTCGGCGACCTTCTCGGTAAGGGCGCTGAACTATTTGGCACACGTTATTCGGATGCAGCGAGATCTTATTAAGGAATACGCTGCATCCCCCCCTGAGTCCATTTCGGAGGAGGACAGAGTTCTGCACTCCACCAAAATGGCCACTCTTAGGTCAGTTACAAATACTTCTATGCGGCTACTCTCCCATGCAACGGAGGCCGCTAGAGCTGCGGGACAGGACTGGTCACTAGGCGTCAGGCCTGGCTCCGTCACTGCGATTTTTCTGAGCCCTTCAAGGCGTCGTTTGCGAACGCCTTTGATGGTTCTGCTCTGTTTGGCAAGACCGTTCGCGACGTTGACCCAGAGCGAGAAGGACGGGAAGACGCTGTCTGCCGTCGAATCCGCTTCTCTGCACCCCAGAGGCCCTATTCTAGGAACCAAAAGGGTCAGAAGAAGATGTGGTTCGAAGTCGCAGCAGTCCCAGCCTGCTCGGACAACCAGTCCTTCCGTGGCAGAGGAGGACAGGGAGGACGCCGCCCTAGAGGCAGAGGGGCTCCCAGAAACTTCGGGTCCAGGGAACCTTTCTCTGAACGGCCCGCGCAGCAACCCTGAGGGGTTGCCCGACTGCTCTACTCTGGAGGCAGTCGGGGACGTTCGGGCACCTAGCGGCATGGGAGTCCATAACATCGGACCGCTGGGTTCTCCAAATCATATCCAGGGGATATCGCATTCCTTTCCTTCACCTTCCAAAGATGAAGTCCCTCCCAGACGTACCATCCGGTCAACGGGAGGCCGCTTTGGCAGAAATTGGCCATCTGCTAAAGAAGAGCCATCCAGCCCGTTCCCCCAGACCAGATCGGATCAGGGTTCTACTCCAGATTCTTTTTAGTGCCAAAAAAGACGGGGGAACTAAGACCAATCCTAGACCTCTCTCTCTTGAATCTGGCAGTCCCCAAAGAAAAATTCCGAATGGTCACTCTGCAATCTATTCTCCCCCTTCTGGGAGAAAATCACTGGATGTGCTCGATAGATCTCAAGGACGCGTACTACCACATCCTGATGGACAGGCACTCCAATAGGTTTCTCCGCTTCCGGCTGGGAGCCAGTCACTACCAGTTCCGGGTCCTTCCCTTTGGTCTCACCACAGCCCCCAGGGTGTTCACCAAAGTACTAGCAGTGGTAGCGGCCCACCTGAGGCTTCAGGGGGTGCAGGTCTTTCCCTACCTGGACGACTGGCTTCTTACCGCCCCAACAAGGCATCTACTTCTCTTGGCGAGACTCCTTTCTCCATCTTGCTCCATTTCTGGGCATCACAATAAATACAAAGAAGTCCAACCTGGCGCCCACACAGCTCTTAGATTTCATAGGGGCCAGACTAGACACAAGGAGTTTACGAGCCTTCCTCACTGCGGACAGAGTTCTAAATCTGCAGCTCCAGGTGCGGGCCATTCTCCATTCAAGTTCTGTTCCAGCGGAGTTGGTCCTGAGGGCTCTAGGGTCCATGGCTGTAGCACTTCTTCCTCTTGCCAGGCTCAATATGCGCATTCTTCAGTGGACGCTCTTAGTACAGTGGTCATACCTTGCTCTCCCCATGCATCATCCCATAGCGATCAGCAAGGCTTGCAAGCGGTCCCTCTTGTGGTGGCTCCACTCCCGGATCTCCACGAGGTCGCCCATTTTGTGCTTCTCCCCTCTCGCCACGGTGACCACGGACGCCTCCCGCCTCGGGTGGGGGCACTTTGGGCCGGACAGTCCAAGGCACGTGGAGCGATTCAGAGACCTTACTGCATATCAATGTTCTAGAGATGAGAGCAGTGCTCTTAGCGTTGCTAGCACTTCAGGACTTTCTTCCCTTGGGAACAATTGCAATTCAATCGGACAACATGTCTGTTGTCTGGTACATCAACAAGCAAGGGGGAACAAGGTCTTACCCTCTTTGTCGAGAGGCCATGAGAGTTTGGGAATGGGCAATCTCCACCAATCGCTTTCTCATAGCAACGCACATTCCGGGTCGGTCCAACATCCTAGCGGACAAGCTCAGTCGCACCATTCTGACCCCTTACGAGTGGTCTCTCAATTGTCAAGTAGCGGAACGCATATTCGCACGGTGGGAACCCCTTCATGCGATCTTTTGCTTCTCCCTCAAACACCAAGTGCGACAGTTTTTCGCTCTAATACCTCCTCCGGAGGTACCCCAAGAGACGCTCTGGTGCATGCTTGGCCACCCGGTCTTCTGTATGCCTATCCACCCTTGCCTCTGATGCTGCAAGTCCTTCAGAAAGCCTCTCGGGTGGGTTGCAGAATGATTCTCATTGCTCCATTCTGGCCTCGACAGATCTGGTTCCCCTTCCTAAGGTCTCACTCGGTGAATCCTCCTTGGATTCTAGATCCCATCGGATCTGATATCCCATCCATCCTGCATTCCTCCTCGAACCTGGACAACCTGAAGCTGACCGCTTGGCTGCTCCAGTTCCACTCTTGATAAGGACTCGGTATTTCTTCACGGTAAAGGCTATTTTGGTGGCGGCTCATAAACCATCCACTAGAAAGGTTTACGAAGCAAATGGAAACGTTTCTCTGTGTGGGCGGAGCGGCAAGGCCTGAATCCCTTCACGGTTCCTCTCCCTGTAGTGCTTGACTTTCTAACCTCTCTCTTTAATGATGGTGCCAGCAGTTCCACAGTCAAAGTTCAACTGGCGGCAATTTCTCACTATCACATTGGTCAAGAGTCTATTCCTCTTATGTCAGCCAAATTGTGTAAAACATTTCTTAAAGGTACTTTTCTTCTCAGGCCCCCTATAAAACAAGCAGTTCCTCCTTGGGACCTTTCTTTGGTCCTACAGGCCTTGACCGCTCCCCCTTTCGAGCCCGGCTCTGTGGATCTCAAATTCTTGTCCTACAAGACAGCCTTTTGGTAGCCATTACATCTGCCAAGAGAGTTTCTGAACTTCAAGCTTTATCAGCTAAACCTCCTTACTTGGTATTTCATCCGGACCGTGTCTCCCTCAGGACCAACCCGTCCTTCCTTCCTAAAATCGCTTCTGAAGCAAACATCAATCAATCCATTAACCTCCCTGTTTTCTTCCTAAAAATGAAAACAAAGGTGAATATAAGCTACATTCACTAGATGTTCACAGGCAACTTAGATTTTATCTCAACAGGACAGCTGGTCATAGGCAATCCGACCAGCTGTTTATTTCCTTTGCAAAATTCAATTTGGGCAAGCCAATCTCTAAAGTTTCTCTGTCCCGCTGGATTTCACAGTGCATTTTATTGGCTTATCAAGCATCAGGAAGGCCCGACCGGGGTGTTCATGCCCATTCAACCCGGTCAGTATCTACCTCGGCAGCCTTCAAGGCTAGGATTCCTCTAGATGATATTTGTGCAGCAGCCACGTGGGCTTCATCTCATACATTTATTTCCCACTATAAGTTGGATCTTGCATCTAGGGGTAGAGCATCCTTTGGCTCCGCGGTGCTCCGGAATATCCTTCCATGATGGCCGCCCAAGATTCAGGTAGCTGGGGACTCTGTCCCACAGGTTGCAGACAAATGAATATCCTACTTCAGATTTAGAAGTTATGTACTCACCATAGCGTTCCATCTGAGTAGGTGTATTCATTTGTCTGCAACCATCCCGCCCTCCTATCCCCCTGGCCTTTTCAGTTTCCTGCATATTCCTTGTTGCCCTTTTTAGGGTATTGTTGCTTTGGCAAACTCGATCTGAGGTCATGAGGGTAGAGCAGGGCATTATGGGTGAGGGGAGGAGCTGAGAGCTTGGATCCATAGCTGGAAAACCATGCCGGTTCGGATCCGATATCGGATCCATAACCCACAGGTTGCAGACAAATGAATACACCTACTCAGATGGAACGTTATGGTGAGTACATAACTTCTAATTCTACAAACATAACTGCAAACCTTCAGTCCCTGAGAAAGGATGACTACCTGAAACTACTTTGTCTAGAGTGATGATTCACATGGAAGCTTACCTGATGGTAGCGTTTAGAGTGGGGTATTTGATAGTTTTGATGGGGGAACAAGGAAAATTCTGATCCTTTTGCTTACAGTCAAAAGAATTGGGAAAAAAAATGATTCACAGTATCCTCACAGGAGAAATTGTTGATGTCAGGTAGCCCTGATGATGCACTGTTTGTAACTGTTCTGTATTCTAAACTCACAAGTGATGACCCAATGTATGTCACCCTTCAATCTGTGACAGGTAACCTTCCTTTGATTTAGGTAATTAATTCTACAACTCCTGTGGCAGAAATAGTCTTTGCTTGGAAATCAGAGCAATGAATTAACTAATTCAGACTCTGAGCATTCACGGTAAGCTGTAGTCATCTACAAAAGGAAGCAGCAGGCAAACTGCCTCACTAAGAAGGGGGCTTCTACTTGTGGGCTTCTAAATGCATTTAAAGAAGAAACATGGTATACCGAGTGTTGAATCTTTGTGCAGAGCATCAACCTGTTTTTTTTTCTTTCGTGGGGGGGGGTGTCCAATTACTTATTACATCAGCACCTGTTCTGTAGGTGATTTTTATTGCACCATCAATTTTGCATTTGCTTTAGGACTATTTTTGAGCCATATCTGCGTATGTGGTTATGATTTTTGTGCTTGGACTGTGAATTGCATGATTATCTTTGCAGTGTTTATCTATGTAGTGTGGGTGTTAGATAATAAATTACACATGCCTTAAAAAAACTCCACTGTACTGTTTTCCAAGCATCACTCTCTCTCCCCCCATGAATGACTGCATGGACTTTCCACTTCAGTAATGGCCAGGGATCCATCTTTGCAAAAAGTGGTACAACTACTTATCTGCTCAGAGGCCAAATACAAGATAAATGTACAAGTGTAAATTAAATGATTTCTTATTGTGGGCTACAGCCTGGGGTGTAAATCCCTTCTTAGCTATGGTGCACAGTATTCTCAACTGTTTACTCCAGATATCTGATACAGGACCTGGTTATTTCTCATCTCTAATTTCTCCATTGTAATAATTCCTTGTCATTGGCTTCACTAAAGGTTTGGAGTCTTGTAAACTTTCTTGAAGAGCATCTTCCTTCTCTGGCTCCCTGTAAAGAATCCCATTTCACCTTTGTATCTTCCTCTTATAAGTAGAAAGCATAACTCTGACATAATTTGGACCAGCTGCGGCAGCAGACCTTAAATTTGTGTCATTGGAAGGCTCAATTTCTTGTCATTCCTTCAGCAGGCAGAATTTCAGAGCTGCAGTCCATGTCTATGAATCCACTGTACCCAGCCTTCCATAGTGACAGTGTCCAAGAAAACTAATCCTCCTCCTTGTGCTGCTGTTAGTAAGGAAGAACAACCTGTTAATCTTTTTTTTTTATCAAACACCTTTATTGAATTATCACTTGTGACAGGCAAATTCACATTCATATAAAAGTAATCAAACTATATTAACATAACAAAGATTATACTTTACATATATAACCTAAGCAATGTTACAGAAATTATTCAGTTCCTGACTTTTTTTTTTTAAACAAGACACATTTTTATTAAAGCATCACTTACTACATAGGAAATCATACATTTATATAAATGAAAACAAACCACACCAACACAATCCTAGTTGCATGCATTTTATATCACAAATCATATTGACACACTCTGTTGCAAACATTATACATAACTTATAATCTACCCAGTCTTTCTCATTCAAACATTACACAACTCATTTAAGTTCTGCCGCCTTTTAAACCTCATTCCTCCCTTGTAAGTACTGTTCCCACAATTCACATTTTTTCCAATGTAGTTTGCTCCTACCTTTTTGTAAAGATCTCAGTTTCAGTCATTTTGTCTCTGTTACTATGTACACTATTTCCAGTTTAGTTGGTTTAGATTTAGATTTCTTTTTTCTAGTAATTGCTTTTTTTTTTTTGGCAGCCATCATTATTAGACATAGCATGGCCTTACCATGTCTAAGCAATTCCAATTCTGTATCATAGCTCAAAAAACTCTCCCTCGGCAGACCAGTCTGCCCACCCAGCATCTCTGATAGTGCATCCCGCAGGGAATCCTTAAAGTCCACCAGCTCATTGTACTCCCAATATATGTTTACACCTCCAACATTTGTTGTCTGCCTGAGGGAAAATTCTCTGGAGTCTGCTTGGGGTATAAAAATATCTATATAAACATTTCAGGGCCAAAATTCTAAATCTTCTAGATTTTGTTGCATGTTTGGGAGACAAAAATCTGTCTTTTTTTTCCATAATAATTTGAATAAAGGTGAATACCTTTTGTACTGCATGGATGTTCACAGATGACTAAAGAGTTTATCATGGCAGAACAGAGTCTACCCAAAAAGACTTGGTATTATATATCATTCCCTAAACTGAAGTTCATAGGTATATACTAGACAAGTGGTCTAGATGATAGTTGAGAAGCCTAGGCAGTGCAAGTCCAATGTACTTTAGAATCTAGAAGTATTGCCTTCCATGACCAAGAAGAGAGACATAAACTGCATATCCTGAGGTTAATTTATGGATACCCATACAGTCCTTGAGGCTGGTCTAAAAGGCAGTTTAATGTGTTGTTTTGCTTGATATGCTTGGGAAATATGTTTAGTAGGTAGGGCATACATTGGGTTAGAAATATGCCAGCAGTCACTGTTTAAGCACCAATGAGGGATAAGGAGTTTAGAACAAATATTTATAATGCCTTTCATAGGTAAAGGGGATCAAGCAGGCAAGGCCTCAATGGTTAGGTGCAGATCACCACAAAGAAGCCTTTTCTGGCAGAAGATAAGAGGACTGTCAAGGTAGTGTAGAGCATTTAATCCAGTAATTTTCTTCGTTTGGAATCTTTGGATTTTTTCTAGCTGGGCAAGTTGTTTGGAAAGGTAGATAGTGAGGAGCATTGTGTTTAAAGATTGGTCTATGGGAGAGGTTTATTGAGTGAGAAATTAGGATGTTTTAATTCTTTGAGTAAATGCCTTTGAAAATTAACTGTGTCAGGTAGAATGATTTCCTGATAGTGACTAAAACATATTAGTCAAAGGGCAGTTTGTCATTGAAAGTACCCAGATCTGACGATAGTGTCAGTTTTAAGGGATATGTCCTTAATGTGATTTGATCAAATAAAATCTTGCTTCCTAAGTAAAACCACACTGCGTTTGTGGCATCCGTCTTGAGTCTGTGATCAGTACACCAGGTGTTAGCCGGATCAAGTATTTGTTAGACTTGTGAATATCTTTAGGTCAACATACATGTGCTTCCAGTTTGCAGTCGTCATCAAACTTAGCTACAGCCCTCTGACTTAAACCCTGACATCAGGGAAATAGATGATTAAAAAGGGGAGGTGGGAGCAGGACAAAGTCTTGAGAGAAACCACTGGTGGTAGCAGTTTTTTTTTTTATTTTTTTTTATTTAGTGGAAGAGACATCTCTAACTCTTTCTGTGTGAATCTTGTCCGTGAGCAAGCTGGATCCCACCATAGGGCTTTAATGTTGTGATAATGCTTGCATGCAAGATTATATTGAAGACTTTTGGTAGGTCCAGACTGGTATTGTGAACAGAGTGGTCCATGTCCACAGCTTTCATGACCAAAGAATTCAGTTAACCTGAGCAGATGGTATCTGCCTTTGACAAAATCAAACTGATTTGGATTGAGAACTGAATGTTACCTTTGTCTTCTCAAAAGTGGTACACTCCATGACTTTGTAATACTTGTGAGACTTGAAGGTCTCTAATTACCTCTGTGATGGGGTCCCCTCTTGCATAATGGTACCATTATGGCAGCTCTACAACATCTGGTACCTAATCAAGGAGAAGGCTAAGGTTAAATATACACAGAAGGGGCTGAGCAAAGCTATACTTGGCACTTAATAGGAGTCAGACAAAGTATATGGTGTTACCCAGTAGAAATAGTATTCTTGGTCTTCAGTACCTCAGGTAGAACTTTATCAAGAGAGCTGCAAGGAAGATACTTTGGTGGGTTCTGGGAGGAGACTGAGGGATGCATAGGCATGTGGACACTGGGAATTTGTGAGCTATAGCATTGGAATCAGAATAAGTGCATTTGTGAAATACCAGCTTGGAGCAGTGATGGATTTTCCATCTAAATGCAGTACTAGTTTGGAGCAGAGTGGGGTATTACATTGGAGTTTCCTGATGTAGTCAGAGAAAACATTGTAGCTGTCTTTGGCGGAGGTGACAGTTTGAATTTGAATGTAGCCTTGAATATTTTAATGGCGTTCCTGACATTTTTGCTAACCTGCTTTAGATCCTTTTGTGGCACTGGAAGAAGAGGAGGGTTTTTATCTAGGAAAGTAGACTTTTGCCACTGTTATTTTCTTTGTGAGAATTCAACCACAAAGATTTATTCCTGAAAATACCATTGTATTTCTGGTGTATTGGAATATATTGCATCTATACAACTGTTTAGATAAGAGTAGAAGTCAGAGGTAAATTCAGCAACTTTGGCCAAGGACTTGAGGAGGGGCAATTGTAGGGTTATTAGGTCTTCGGAAAAGCAATAAGAGACTTGCTTTGGAGAGAGGTCCTTAAATGTAGTTGGGCTCATGGAGTAGTGGTATAGGTTCTAAGGAAGAAGATAATGTGATGATTGGACTTTATCAGGGAGGAGTAGAAGGAGGCATTCTGACTGCTGCAAGCATTAGTAGTTATGAGGAAAAGAAGACCTGCTTCGTTAATGTGTAGTTGGACAGCTTGTTTTAGAGAAGTAGCATTAACAATATCTAAGAACTGCTGTGTACATCTTCTGTTGGCTATGTAGGTCTGACATTCGATAAGTGGGCAGTTTGTCACCTAAAAAGTAATGTATTTGGTATAATAGACTTCATTTCCATATAAGAAAGTAACTTGTATTGTTTACTATGACCAGGACCTCAAGAAGGTTGCTAGTAGCATGCAGGGTATGGCAAGAAATGATGGGATTTTGTTTAAATATGAAGACACCCCCTGCAGTTCCTAGTGGGTCTGAAAGAATGGTAGATGCTAAAACCAAGCATAGAGGGAGTGCTGTCAATACACTGAAACCATGTTAGTAATTCTGCATATATGTATGAGTTTGAAGGACAGGACACCCTCAAGCTCAAGCATACATTTATTTATCTATTAGTTATCTAAACTCCTAGCATTAAGCAGTGCACTTGGTGGGCTGAACTGGAATTTGCTATACCAGTATAGGAAGACTGTGTCAGTTAAGGATGCTTTGGGGCAACAAATGTTTAGGCAGTGATGTGAGAGGTGCAAACCATCTGTGGCAGAGCAGGTTGCCCTGTCAACCATCCCCTCCCATTCTGACATATATAGAAATCCCCGTACAGTAATAGCAAATTATTTGTTTTTTTATGGTGTAGCATCATTCTTGGTTACAACAAAATAGTGCCTAGGACTCCAACTTTACCTGCCTCAGACATGCACAGAAAGTTCTACCATGACTGTCAGCATTTCCCCCACCATGGAGTTGCTAAGACTGTTTACTCCCACATCGGTAACCACAAGGTTGTAATTACATTTGTAGTAGAGCTATCCAAGAGCTATAATTACACAGCAAATTTTATCATCTGGGGGAATAGCTTTCTGTCACCATTTATTTGCCAGCCTGGTGAGGGTATAGTCTGTGTGCCAAAGTATAGGGTTACCAGTAAGTAAGATTTCAACATGATGGCTGCAGGCTTTGAGCATGTAGGCTTGCAGCACTGATGACTGTTAAAGAAGATGGGTAGAGAAGATGTGTAGTACTGTGTCTGGTTGATCGAGGCATGTTTGATGTGTTTAGCAGCCTTAGATACCAAAGTCCCCAAGTTAACATTGTCCAAGTGGCTTTTTCACTTTATCTAGTTTTATCCAGAGATGCAAGAAAACTTTTGCATCTGAGTGTACTTCTCGTTTTACTAGAGTTGTAGTTAACTCACGGGCCTTCTACAAACATGCAATCTTGGATGCTATTTTTGAGGAGTCTATAAGAGCATCACTGAGCACTTTTCATCTCTGTGTCTTGGGCATCTTGTCATAATCCAGAGGAATACTTCCATGAGGAAACATCCAGATGGATAAGACTGGAGCTGTTTTCTTGAGGTGAAGATGAAACTCCCAATCCAAGATACAAAGATTAAGTTCTTACTGTAATGCTAGGTCTGCATTGGCTGTTCCAGCATTATCACTATACCCAGTCACCGCCCCCTGCCGCATCAGTCCTGAATGGTCTGAAGGGCTTTCAGTTGAAGTACTTATTTGTTTAACTGTGTACATGTCCTTATTTATTGTGAATGGTTGCTCCACTTTGCACAGACTTTAGAGCTCTGGAGAGGGGTCCTAATCCACACAGTATTTTGAGCAAGTTGAGGAAGGGGTAGGTCTGTGAAAGTTTTTAAATGCCAGGCTAGTCTTGATTCTCAAGGTGATTAACATAGAACTACCACTCCAGATATAGCTTTGTGATAGGTACGTAACTTTTATGTACGTCAACTTTCAGTCAGACTTCGTAAAAGTATACTTTCCCTTAGCATAAGAAGATTGTGTAATGAGCAGAACATGAAATCTTTCAGAAAACCATTAGAAGTGAATGAAGTACCCTGTCTATCCTTTTCAGTCTGTATTGGAATCCATAGCTATTGCCTTTGCTTCATGGTTATAGTATTGATATATGTTGCTTTCTTGTCCCTGGCATCACCTAATTAACTTAAATTTTCATAAGTTTTCATTTTCATAAATAAGCTTGAAAAATTATAAAATTGCCAAAACCGTTTTGCATCTGATTGTCATGTTAAAAGAGAAATGTGTAAGAACATTGTATCTAATAATGTTATAAATGAAAGTAGAACTGCATTGATGTTCATCGTGCATACAGCTGCAGTCATCACACTTGGGTTATCCTGCCGTCAGGCAGGTCCTCGGTCGGCCGAATTCCAAAGTCTAGGTCCGGCGTCGGTTGTCGTCGCTTCTTCCCTGACGTCAGTGCAGCAGGGGTATAAAAGAGGAAGCCGATGCCATTTTCTCCAGTCTTTCTTGCCGCGCGTTGCCCGAAGCAGAAGCAGTTCGCAAGTGCCGGTCGGCCAGCTCCTGAGATTTACGAACAGTATTTCAGCCAAAGTCTTCTTTAAAGCTAAGTACCCCGTTGGGGAAACTTTTCTTGCCTCAGACCAATGTCAGACAAAGTTAATAATTGCATTTCTTGTGGGAAGCAAATACCACATAAGGATTTTCACTCTTACTGTATACCTTGCTTAGGGCCAGACCACGACGTCTCGGCCTGCCGTTTTCGTGCTAGGTTTAACAAGCGCACTATTAAGCGCCGGGCGGAGTTCGCCCTTCATTATTTTGGCAAAAAGTTTAATTATATCATGTCGTCGGATACACCGACGCCAATTTTAGGCAAAAAACGCAAGGATACGGATAGACATCCGAGGCCTGCACCGACTACTGAGATCATGCTTAGGCCGACTACCAGTTCTCCGGTTCTCAGGGAGGCACCTACGCAGCCCCTGACTACCGATGAAACTATTTTACCGGCGACTTCAATACCCGAGGCCGCAGGATCCTCGGTCTCCATTCTCACTGCAGATACCGACACCACTCTTGGCGGGGAAACTGAAATTTCAGTGAGGCCTGCCATTTCTGAAGGCGTTTTCAGGCCTACCACCTCTTCTATTAAATTATTCACTGTCTAAAGCTGCAATGAAAATTAAAAAACAAGGGCCTCAGACCCCCTCTCAAGGCCCCATGCCTAAAAAACAGATGCTTAAAATGGCTGAGGATTTGATTACTCTCATCAGGGGTGCTCAACCCCCCCCCCCCCAGACAAAAGACCCAGGTTGGAGGAAGACTACCCTTCCTCAGACCAGGCTTCTATTACTTCAGACCATTCTGAGGACCAGGATTACACCTATTCCCCATTTGAAGACTCTGATGCTGAGGAGTCTATTCCCTCGTCTCCCCCCTGAGGACTTCTCTTTTGGGGAAACCCTGCATACATTGAGAGAGCACTTCCACTGGGAAGGCCAAGATTACTCAGATTCCAAGAAAAGGCTCAGGGAATTTCTACTACTTCCCCAGCATAGGCCCCTGGCTATTCCTCCTGTCTTAGATATTTTGGATGATGTGTACACAGAAGCCAGTCTTAATCCAGACTCATTACCTCCAGCCCCTGTTAAACCAGACAGATATTACCGGGTTCCTGATTCTCACCAGTTCCTCTATAAAAGCCATACTGCTGACCCAGAAACAATTTCACAGGGTCCCAAGGGGATTAAGGCCTCTACTGCTAAAAACCCTTTGCCTTCAGAGAGAGCATTAGAAAGGTGGGGGGAAAAGGTGTATACATCAGCCACTTTAACCATGAGGGCATTAAACTGTCAATTTCATATGTTAAAATACCAACAGTTCTTGCTATCCCAGCTGAAAGGCAAAATGACACAAACAGAACAGCCAGACTTGAAAGAGTTGCAGGATTTGTTGCATGGAGCAGAACAAGTGGGGAAACATACCTTGCAGTGTGGTTTTGATGCTTTAGAGGCCTCATGCAGAGCTGCTGTCACGGGGTCTGTCATACGTGGACATGCTTGGCTCAAAGAGCAAACCTTACCAGATCATGTCAAAGCAAAGTTATTAGATGCACCACTACAAAAAGATGTATTGTTCGGTGCTAAAGCTGAGGAGGTACTAAAGAAAATGGAGGAAAAAGCAAAATCTATGCAAACAGTTAAAGATTTTTTGCAGGTGCAGCCTCCACGCTTCAGCAGAAACTGGCCTTCAAAAAATTGGTCCTTTCCAACCACGGACAGACCCCAAAGGGGCAGATACAGACGCCCAAGGGGTAGAGGACAACCTCAAGGATCTTACAGAGCCAGACAGTGGCAAACACCAGCCCCCAGAGGTGGAGAGGATAGACCACAGTCATTTAGAAAACAGATGCAATGACTTTCCCCTATGCCTGCCAAACAAAGATATAATGGCAGCACCTTTGGGCGGAAAAAAACTGGCACACTGTTACACAGGACAAATGGATTCTGGATATTATAGACAGAGGCTACAAGTTCCACTTTCACACCCTTCCAAAAATGAGAGGCATGCCAAACCTGCCACAAAATCAATGGGCAGAGGCACAAAGGCAAATTTCCGCTCTCATGGATATGAAAGCAATTCAAGAGGTACCTGCAAAAGAACAAGGTCAAGGTTTTTATTCAAGGCTATTCCTGGTACCAAGGAAGGACAAAGATTGGAGACCCATCTTAGACCTATCCATTCTAAACGCATATCTAGAGGTACCAAAATTCAAGATGCTCACATTACAGCAACTTCTTCCCATGCTGGGCAAGGAGTCTTGGCTGGTAACATTGGACCTCAAGGAGGCATATCTGCATGTCCCTATCAGACAAGATTGCAGAAGATACCTCAGATTTCTTGCAGGTTCAACCCATTATCAATTCTCTGCATTGCCCTTTGGCTTATCTACTGCGTCCAGAGTGTTTACGAAATGCCTGGCATCAGTAATTGCCTTCTGCAGACAACAAGGAATCCAAATCTACCCATATCTAGATGACTGCCTGATCCAAGCAGACAGAAAGGACCTTCTATTGCAACATCTGGCGTTTGTAATAAAACTGTTAAACTGCCTGGGGTACACAGTAAACAAAAACAAATCAAAACTAATACCTTCTCAACAGATAATTTTCCTGGGTGCCAGCTTAAATACAACAACCCAGATGGCCTACCTCACGCCAGACAAACAAGGGCAACTGTCTCAATACTACAACAAAATGGCAACTTTAACCAGGCTAACTGCAAGGAAAATCCTGCAGGCTCTGGGGTTCATGGCATCTTGTGTGGTACTAATACCATTTGCAAAGCTGCATATGAGGAAACTACAATGGTACCTAAAAAAACTTATGGTCTCAGCACAGCCACAGCTTGGAAACAATTATACCACTCATTCCATGCCTTCAAAAGGAATTTTTGTGGTGGGGTCAAGCATGCCAAAGAAACACAGGTCTTCCTTTCTGTTTACCACAAGCAACTCAAATAATCACAACAGACGCCTCAGACTACGCCTGGGGAGCACACATGGCAGGTCACTGTATTCAGGGAAGATGGTCCCAAAAAGAGATGCACCTACACATCAACCAAAAGGAGATGCTAGCCGTACAAAATGCTCTTATGACCTTCAAAGACCTACTGCATCCAGGCCAGCTATTAATAAGGACAGACAACACCACAGTCATGTGGTACATAAACAAACAGGGGGGAATACATTCATACCCCCTGTGCAGGCAAGCCATGACCCTGTGGAACACAGCACTGGAATTACAAATTCAACTACAGGCACTATTCCTGCCAGGGAAGGAAAACACACTGGCAGACAACTTAAGCAGAAATATGACAGACCCACACGAATGGAAGTTGCATCCTCAAGTCTTCTCAAAGATAACTCGGGCATGAGGACTGCCAGACATAGATCTATTTGCTACCCACATAAATTACCAGTTGGAAAAATTCTGCTCTAGGACCTATCATCCACAGGCCTGGAAAGTGGATTCACTCTCTTTCAATTGGACAACATTGACAGTCTATGCCTTCCCGCCTCTACCTCTACTGGCCAAAATCCTATTAAAAACCAGAGCAGAGAGGCCACAAATGATTCTCATTGCTCCAGACTGTTCACGACAGCACTGGTATCCTCTCCTAAAGAGCCTGTCACACACACCACCATGGATCCTTCCTCAAGTTCCTCTTCTGTTGTCCCAGCACAACTACAAGACCCTTCACAGCCAGCTCAGAACTCTAAATCTAGCTGCATGGAGAATACCTTAGTTTACCAACAAACTGTCCTCTCTAAAGAGGTACAGGATGTCATCTTGGAGGCCAGGAGACCCTCTACTAGAAAAACCTACTCCGCCAAATGGAAACTATTTTGTACCTGGAATCAAGCAAAGGGTCAGAATCCTTCGGTAATATATATACCTCAGATTTTACATTACCTAACTGAGATGTTAAACAGTGGCCTCTCCTTTTCTTCCATCAAGATCCATGCTTCAGCCATTTCAGCACAATACAATACGGATCCTCCTTTATTCTCACATCCTCTATTAAGGCAGCTCCTCAGAGGGGCAAAAAATATAAAACCCCCACGGAAACTACCAGCTCCAGTTTGGGACCTCAACTTCGTATTCGAGAAGCTGACACTGCCTCCTTTTGAGCCGGCTTCTTCAGCAGAGCTACAATACTTGTCATGGAAAACAGCCTTCCTACTGGCTATTACATCAGCACGCAGGGTTTCGGAGCTACAGGCCCTCATGGCTGTGCAACCATTCATTTTCCATCAGGACAGGGTCTCCTTATGAACCAACCCTACCTTCATGCCAAAGGTAGTATCCAGTGTGGCTTTGAATCAGTCTATTCATTTACCTACCTTTTATCCAAATCCACAGAACAAAGGAGAGAGGCTTCTACACTCCTTGGACATTCACAGGCAACTTCATTATTACTTGGACAGAACAAAGTCATTCAGAAAATCTGAGCAGCTCTTTGTGTCCTATGCTACAGGTGCTCAAGGAAAGGCTATTTCCAAACAGACGATTTCAAAATGGATAGCCCACTGCATACGCTTTTGTTATTCATTCCATGGAAAGTCAGTGCCTGTATACATCAGATCCCACTCCACCAGGGCTACAGCTACCTCAGCAGCTTTCCTCAGGGGAGTCCCTACCAAGGACATTTTAGAAGCAGCTACTTGGAGTTCAGTGCACACTTTCTCCAAACACTACCACCTTCCACTATACTCAAAATCTAGAGCGGGCTTTGCCACAGCAGTCCTGCAGGGCATTCTAGCCCCTCCTAATTCCGCTTAGTACCAGCCACCCTTACTTAGCTTTGAGATTCTACCCAAGTGTGATGACTGCAGCTGTATGCACGATGAACATAGTACAGGTTTGTACCTACCATAAATGTAGATGCTCGAGTGCGCATACAGCTGCAGTCCAGGTTACCCTCCCTCCATCCCCTCTTAGGACAGGACTTATGACAAACATCTTTTACATACAACCTATTTGGGGTATTCCTTTATGGTGTATTTGCTTGCAACTACTTTTTTGATTTATCTACTTATGTATATTCACATGACATCATGATGTCCTTCAAGGATGCATCTGCAGTCATAACATATGGGTTGTCCTGCCTCAAGCAGCCCTTCGGTCGGCCGGTTTCCAAAGTCTGGGTCTGGCCTCGGCTGATGTCGCATCTTCCCCGACGTCACAGCTGCTGGGGTATAAAGGCATCAGCCGACGCCATTTTCCCCAGTCTTTCTTGCCGCGCGGTGCCCGAAGCAGAAGCTGTTCGCAAGTGCCGGTCGGTCAGATCCAGAGATTCAGCTACCGAAGACTTCTAAAAAGCTAAGTACCCCGTTGGGGACTCTTTCTTGCCTCAGCCGATGTCAGACAAAGTAAATAATTGTTTAACTTGTGGGAAACAAATACCTCATAAGGATTTCCATTCCTACTGCCTTCCTTGCTTAGGCCCAGACCACAACGTATCAGCCTGTTTAGCCTTTGCCTCCTTCAACCGACGGACTCTTAGACGTCGGTCGGAGTTTGCAGAAGAGTTTTTTGGATCCGCTTTTGCATATAAAATGCCGTCGGAGACTCCGACTATGCATTTAGCCAAAAAACGCAAGGAAAAGGACCGACACTCGCGGCCCACGGTTTCGGCTGAAACCACGGTTAGGCCTACCGCGAGTGTCTCGGTTTCGGCTGAAACCGAGGCCTCGGTTCTTCCTTCTACCGAAATCTTACCTCCGACAACCGAGGCCAGCGAGGCCCCGGCCGAGTCGGCTACAGAAATCCCTACCGAAGAAGCAAGCGCACGAGAATTGTCCGACACCATTCCTTTGGACATTTCCACTCCTGCACGTGGGGCAGCTAGGCCCCCTGCTTCTATGTCTATTAAGGCTTTCTCCAGGGCTAAAGCAGCTAAAATTACTAAAGCTTTACCTGCAAAATCAACCTCACAGAGACCTTCCTCAAGTACCCAGATTCTCAGTCTTGCTGAGGACCTTATTTCTCTGATTAGGGGTTCCCAACCTCACCCAGACAGGGCCTCCCAACCTCCTCCTGACAAAAGGCCCAGGACTGAACCCCCCGAACCTCTCTCCTCTGACTACTCCTCGGATGGATCTGATTTGTCAGACCATCACGAAGGGCCATACTCACCTTATGAGGACTCTGATGCAGAAGACTCTATCCCTTCTGCTTCCCCTCCAGAGGAATTTTCCTTTGGGGAAACTTTACACTCTATGAGGGAACACTTTCAATGGCAGGGTCAGGATTTTTCTGATTCTAGAAAAAGACTTAGGACTTTCTTACACTTGCCACAGCATAGGCCTTTAGCCATACCACCTGTGCTAACTGTAGTTGATGATGCATATAATGATGTCAGCTCTGCCCCTGATTCACTTCCTCCAGCCCCTGCCAAACCTGACAGATACTACAGGGTTCCGGATTCCCACTTCCACTTGTATAAGGCCCATGCTGCAGACCCAGAAACTATTTCTCAGGGCCCGAAAGGCGTTGCAGCTGCCACTGCCAAAAACCCACTACCCTCTGAAAGGGAGTCAAGAGCATTAGAGAGATGGGGAAAAAGGTTTATACATCTGCTACTCTTTCTGCCAGGGCTTTAAACTGTCAATTCCATATGATACAGTACCAGGAATATTTGTTAGACCAGCTGAATAAAAGCTTTCTTCTCCTGAACCTTTAGACCATAAGGCCCTTCAGGATTTGGTACACAATTCTCAGCAGGTCAGTAATCATTTTTTAAAATGTGGCTATGATGCACTGGAAGCTTCATTTAGATCAGCTATGACTGGGGCAGTAATTCGTAGACATGCCTGGCTAAAAGAACAATCCTTGCCGGACCATGTCAAGGCTAAACTCCTAGATGCTCCAATGGAGAAACAAAGTTTATTTGGCTCCCCTGCACAGGAGATTCTAAAGAAAGTGGAAGAAAAAGCAAAATCTGTGCAAACAGTTAAGGATTTTCTGCAGGTCCAACCTCCGAGGTTCAGCAGAAACTGGCCTTCAAAGAATTGGTCCTTTCCAGACAACTCCAAAGCACAGAGGGGCAGGAATAGACGGCCAAGAGGCAGAGGTCAATCAAAAGGTGCCTACAGGGGTCGCCAGTGGCAACCTGCCAACCAGAGAAGTACTGCCACAGCTGCAACTACATCCACTTCCACAGGACACACACAATGACTTGACTCTGACTCCGCCTACAAGAGAACAACTGGAAGCACCCTTGGGCGGAAAATTGGCTTTCTTCTCAAACAACTGGCATTGCATTACAAAAGACAAATGGACATTGCAAACAATAGACAGAGGATACAGGTTTCATTTCCACACTTTACCAAGAAGGAGCGGAATGGCAAACCTTCCACAAAACCAGAAGCCAGAGGCTTTAAGACAAATCAACAATTTACTTCAGATGAAGGCAATAGAAAGGGTACCATCTACGGAACAAGGCCAAGGGTTTTACTCCAGACTATTCCTTGTACCAAGAAAAGAAACCCAATGGAGGCCTATTCTCGACTTGTCCGCACTAAACACATATCTCATTGTGCCAAAATTCAAAATGCTGACCCTACAGCAACTTCTTCCCATGTTGGGCAAGGAGTCTTGGCTGGTGACTCTAGATCTCAAGGAGGCATACCTGCACGTCCCTATACGACCAGATTGCAGAAGACACCTCAGATTTCTTGCAGGATCAGAGCATTATCAATTCTCAGCATTGCCATTTGGCTTATCTACTGCGCCCAGAGTATTCACGAAATGCCTGGCATCAGTAATTGCACATTGCAGACTTGAGGGAATTCAAATCTATCCATACCTGGATGACTGCCTAATACAAGCAGAGAACAGGACAAGACTTACAAAGGATTTGGCCTATGTCAGACACCTGTTACAGGCCTTGGGATACACAGTCAACATCCAGAAGTCAAGACTAGTGCCATCCCAAAGGATAACCTTTTTGGGTGCGGATCTGGACACAATAACTCAGATGGCTTTTCTCACAGAAGAAAAACAAAAGCAACTACCAGTCTACTTCATGGTTTTGACAAGACAAACTCAGCTCATTGCAAGGAAAGTCCTGCAGGCCCTGGGTTACATGGCATCTTGCATAATCTTGATCCCACATGCCAGGCTGCATATGAGGAAATTACAATGGTACCTAAGGAATGTATGGTCTCAACACAGGCACAGTCTAGAAACAATGATTCCAATCATTCCATGCCTGAAAAAGGAATTCCTGTGGTGGGCTCAGGCCTGCCAGTCCAACAGAGGGTTGCCTTTCACCAAACCACATCCAAGGCAGACCATCACCACGGACGCCTCAGACCGAGGATGGGGAGCACACATGGAAGACAAGTGCATCCAAGGCCTATGGACTCAAGACCAGCTGAATTTGCACATAAACCTAAAGGAGATGCTGGCAGTGAAACATGCAATTGAGGCATTCAAATCATTCCTCCAGCAAGGTCATCTGCTGATAAGGACAGACAGTACCACAGTCATGTGGTACATAAACAAACAGGGAGGCACGCATTCCTACCCTCTAAGCCGGATGGCAATGGATCTGTGGAACCTAGCCCTGGATCTCAACATCCAACTGCAGGCCAAATTCGTACCAGGAAAAGAGAATTCACTAGCAGACAGCTTAAGCGGAACTACCACGGATGCTCACGAATGGATGCTGCATCCAGACATCTTCAAAATCATAACAAACAAATGGGGAATGCCAGAGATAGACCTGTTCGCCTCCCCACTCAACAACCAACTAAAGAAATTCTGCTCAAGAGTATACCACCCACAAGCTTGGAAGGTGGACTCCCTCTCTTTCAACTGGAATGCCCTAGCAGTGTATGCCTTTCCACCACTTCCATTGATGTACAGAGTACTACTGAAGATCAGAGAGGAACAGCCAAATGTGATACTGATAGCTCCAGACTGGCCAAGGCAGCACTGGTATCCACTGCTGAGAAGCATGTCTCGGACGAACTCATGGCCTCTACCCCTATGGCCTCTACTTCTAACGCAGAACAACTTCAAGATACTGCATCCAAACTTGAAAACACTGCAGCTGACTGCCTGGAAAATTGTCTAAAACCAAACCAAACTGTCTTATCTCAAAGGGTCAAGGACATAATCCTGGAGGCTCGTAGACCCTCCACAAGAAAGACATACTCAGCTAAATGGAAGAGATTCCTCATTTGGAGCGCTTCAAAGGGTACAAATGTCACACTGGCAAACCTAGCACACATCCTAGAATACTTAGCAGAACTGTTCCACAATGGCCCGTCATATTCTTCCATTAAGATCCATGCTTCAGCAATTTCAGCAGAATACAACATGGATCCTCCTATCTTCTCTCACCCTCTCCTCAGACAATTTTTAAGAGGGATCAAAAATGTAAAACCCCCAAGAAAACCCCCTCTTCCTGCATGGGATCTCAATTTTGTGCTGGAAAAATTAACACTGCCTCCCTTTGAACCAGCAGCATCAGCAGACTTACAGTTCTTATCTTGGAAAACTGCTTTCCTTCTAGCAATCACTTCAGCAAGAAGAGTATCCGAGTTGCAGGCGCTAATGGCAGTGCAGCCTTTCCTTATTTTTCACCAGGATAGAGTGTCTCTGAGAGCCAATCCTACTTTCATGCCAAAGGTGGTATCCAGGGTATCCTTGAACCAAGCTATTTATTTGCCTACGTTCTTCCCTAACCCACAGAACAGGGGGGAAAAACTACTGCACACCTTGGATGTACACAGACAACTACGCTACTATCTGGACAGAACTAAAACCAGCAGAAAAACTGACCAACTTCTGGTAGCATATGCAGCTGGAGTGCAAGGAAAAGCAATTTCCAAACAGACAATCTCTAAATGGAAAGGAAATTGCATTTGTTTCTGCTACTCTTTTCATGGAAAGACAGCTCCTGAAAATATCAGGCCTCACTCCACAAGAGCCACAGCCACCATTACAGCTTTCCTCGAGGGTGGCTACCAAAGACATTTTAGAAGCTGCTACTTGGAGCTCCGTGCATACATTTGCCAAGCATTACAATCTACCTTTATACTCCAGATCCCGAGCAGGTTTTGCAACTGCAGTTTTACAGGGGATCATAACTACACCATCCTTATCTTAGTACCTCCTCCCCCAGTTTGGCTATGGTATTCCACCCATATGTTATGACTGCAGATGCATCCTTGAAGGACATAGTACAGTTTTGTACCTACCATAAATGTAGATGTCCGATAGGTATGCATCTGCAGTCAGGATTACCCACCCGCCTTCCCCTCTGTGGTATTCCTAGGGTGCTTACCCCTCTTTCAGCTAGCTGGGGGAATCTATTATGGTGTATTTGTTTGCATGTATGTATGTATGTATATATATATATATATATATATATATATATATTGTTTTACTCTGTTTGGAATTTTCAATTTTTATCCAAATTTAGCCTTCCTAGAGGGCACCTGGCATCTGGGGCAAGAAACACTGAGGAAAATGGCGTCGGCTGATGCCTTTATACCCCAGCAGCTGTGACGTCGGGGAAGATGTGACATCAGCCGAGGCCAGACCCAGACTTTGGAATCCGGCGACCGAAGGGCTGCCTGAGGCAGGACAACCCATATGTTATGACTGCAGATGCATACCTATCGGACATCTACATTTATGGTAGGTACAAAACTGTACTTTTTGCCTTCCTTTCTGGGGGCACCTGACATCTGGGGCAAGAAAAACTGAAGAAAATGGCGTCGGCTGCCTCTTTTATACCCCTGCCGCACTGACGTCAGGGAAGAAGCGACGACAACTGACGCCGGACCTAGACTTTGGAATTCGGCCGACCGAGGACCCGCCTGACGGCAGGATAACCCAAGTGTGATGACTGCAGCTGTATGCGCACTCGAACATCTACATTTATGGTAGGTACAAAACTGTACTTTCAGCTGTCTTCACTAACTTTAGTTGCCGTAAATTAACTGCTTTTGCTTGTGGTACAGTTTTTGATCTCAAGTTGGGCTTTTGAAGAGAAGACTTCATCCCCTTCCCAAAAAAAAAAACATGCATTTCAGGTGTAATCCGGGGATTATTTTTGAAGTAATCATTATCCTTTCTTTTTCTTGATAGGAATGTAACATGAGGACCAAGATCCAGTTTCAGGCCGGTATGTTTAGTTTACAGTCAGAATTCCAAGTCCGCTGATGACTGAATCTCCTGCTGAACACACAGAGGGAGTCAATGAATTGCATAACTGTATACTCTGCTGCAGTTAGAGAAACCACTTTGAAACTGAAATCTAATTGATTCTTATTGCATCTTTATAATGCATTCCAGTACAGAGAGCAATTGCACAAGGTTGTATAGGACCATTCGGGACCCCACAAGACACTAGTGCCTGCAGAGCAAAAAGCACCATCTTCACGTCCTCTTTCATACAAGACCCAATTCATGTTGTAACATATCTAAGTGCTATATTAATCTAAACTTCCATTTTAGGGTAAGAAAAATGTGATTTTAATGTTTTGTAAATAAAATTTTGTTTATATAACTTGTATTAAAATTCTTGATGCATTTATTCAGCTTTATAAGCTGGGTGCTTGTGTTCATTATTGAGAAAAAAGTACTTGTCTTTATGTCAGATTATCAAATTAAGTAATGTAGGATGTGGCTGAAAAGTTCCAAAACAACAGACTGCTAGTGGTTGTGTAGGATGATTTAGGATTAATAACTTTTTGACATTAGTGTGCATTGTGCTTTAACAAGTGAAGTTCTCTTGTCGTCAGTATTACATCATAAATGGCTAGTCATTCAGCATTCTGCCATTCTTACACTGGCTGTTTGTTTCCTTACCGTATTAGTGATAAAGCAACTAATCTTTTCCTCTATAGCAGTCAAGTACACAATGAAGCCTGTTTGATATGTTTACCTAAGGTGTCACTTAACCTAATGATGTGTAGGCACTTGTCAGTGCTTCTACCATCCTTTCCTGAAGGGAGCACTGCTATTATCTGAGGAAGCTACTGTGACGCCCGTGCCCTGCCCCAGCAATCAAGGAGCCTCAATCGTCACCACTAACACCAGAGAAGGCGTCTCATATATGAGGAAAGGATAAAAAATACACACAGTAAAGTGCAATTTCCCTTAAGAGCACACAGAGCTCACAGTCAGTCCTGGGCTGGTTGCTCTCTTGCTCTCCAGGTTCCTAATAAGACTCCCACTAGCACAGGTATAGGGTCCAGATCTCAGCCGAGCTGGGCAAGCCAAAATCTCCAGCACCCTCTCTGTCCAACCAGTGCTTTATGTCCCTGCCCAAGTAGCTGACATACACACACTTTGAGATAAGAGGGGTTATACAACCACACAGACACTTCTGGGGAAGATGGGCACAGGTTCTCCAGCTGTTCCCCTTTTACCCAGACTATACTGTAATAATTACTGCCACAGACTATACTGTAGTAATTACTGCCTCCACCCAGCTAATATTATCAGCTACCCAAAGGCCCTTAAAAGGGTGTCCAATTATTACTGTGCAATATTATTATCCAATTGGTAAGTGTGACTAATCAGTCAAGGATTATTAGAGTGGCTTTGTACAATAAACTCTGTAAATATGCAATGTACTCTACAGCTTAACTTATCTCTACATAAACCAGCCGCAGTTAAAAGGTTTTAAAATATATAATAATAAATTAAAACCACAAGACAATACTTTCTACTACACAGTCAGTGCTAGTCAAGAGAGTTCAGAGATCACACAGAAATACTTAAAATAAATCAGTAGTATAGGTCTGACATTATAGAAAAAACTTAGTCTAATCTTTGTAATTCCTAGCTAATCTAAAAGAAAACACAAGTCGAAGATAATGTACTTAAGACAACAGGCAGAGTGCTGAGTTGGATAGTCAGACAAAAATGCTTAATAATCTCTGGTTCTCACTGTTTAAATTGAAACTGTAGTTCTGATAAAACATTGAATCTTCTTTTACACTTTCCTGGTGTTCCCAGGCTGACAGAAACTGCATTTACGTTCTTTTACACTTAGAGCAATAAAGGACATTCCACATGTAAATTCTGGTTTTTAACTTTAGTCTTAAAACAATAGCAGGATGCTTACTCCAGACTCATAGACTCCAAATTCTAACTTCAAAGGAACAGACAAAGTAATTTTAATTTCAAAGGACCAACAAAAAATGGTTGACTTAGCTTTCTTTACAGCAGAGGGTAATGTTGCCACATTGTTTTAAATTCAACATTTCACATTTACCAATGATAGAATTATCTGCACAATTCTATCTGGCTAGACTGGCAGCCTTCACACATCTCTACCCTTCACACCCCCCCCCCCCCCGAAGAACTCCAGCTAGTTTTTCCAGTGACCCTTGAGAAACGCTGCTTGAGAGGGTTAGGTCTATCTGTGTATACCTACTCCCATTCCCTGTCTTGAAAGCCCATCTGCATTGGCATTGTTACTCCCACTGAGGTGCTGCACTGACATATATGCTTGCAACCCCAGGCTCCATCTTGGCAACTTGGCATTTTGCTGACTGGCTCTGATGTTCTTCATCTCACATTGCTGCAGTCCTAACACTTGGGTAGTCCGCTGTCCCTCGGTCGGCCCGAATATCAGAGTATAAGGCTGACGTCGGTCAAGGCGCATTTGACTGACATCAGAACGTCAGGGTACAAATGCGCATGACCGACGTCATATCCTCAGTCTTTTTTGCCGCATGGTCCGATGCAGAAGCAGTGTTGCAAGTGCCGTTCGGCGTTCTGAAATATTTCGAATTCGGAGTTTCAGACCGAAGTCAGAGTTGGTTAAGTACCCCGTTGGGGAATATTTTGCTTTTTCTTGCCTCAGTGGTTTACCGGATGTCAGAAAAAGTAAATAACTGTATTTCTTGTGGGAAACAGATACCGCATAGGGATTACCATAATTTGTGTATACCTTGTTTGGGACCTGAGCACGACGTTGTTGGGTGTCGCTTTGTGCTAGGTTCAATAAACGCACTATAAAGCGAAGGTTGGATTGTGCCAGGTTGGTCTTTGGGAAGCGGTGCAATTACAATATGCCGCCGGATGCTCCGGCGCTTCCTCAAAGAAGCGCAAGGACAAGGCAGTTAAACCTAGGTTAGAGGAGTCGTCCGAACCGGACGCCGGTTCTTTAGAGGCGTCAGTGGAACCGGTGGTTCCGACGGAGGCCTCTCTGGAGTCCCAGGGAGAAACTTTGGTTTACAGGATGTGGCCTCCCAGGAGGCAGGTCAGGCTGTAGGGCTTCTCAAATAACTGTACTCCCTCCCTTCCTAAGGTGTCTTTCTGCTTCCAAGGCTTCTCCTAGAGGCAGGTCTAGTTTGGCTTCTGTGGGTGTCCCTCCTAGTTCTTCAGGTTCTGTGCCCAAGAAGCACATGCTTAAAATGGCAGAAGATTTAATTACTTTAATTAGAGGCTCTATGCCCCCTCCTGATAAGAGGCCTAGGATGGAACCGTGTTGGGGATTATGAGCAGGCTTGGATGTGTCTGAGTCTTCGGCTGAAGACTTGCAGGAGTATTCTCATTATTCTGATTCTGATGTGGATGATTCTACTCCTTCTGCTTCTCCTCCTGAGGATTTTTCTTTTCAGAGACCCTTCACTCCATGAGAGAGCATTTTAAATGGGAAGGTCAGGATTTCTCTGATTCCAGGAAAAGGCTTAGGAAATTTTGTTTTACCCCAGCATAGGCCTTTAGCTATACCTCCTGTTCTGAATGTGGTGGAAGATGTGTTTGCAGAGGCTTCTCTTAATCCTGATTCTTTGCCTCCTGCTCCTGTTAAACCGGATAGGTATTACAGGGTGCCTGAAGCTCATAAGTATCTTTTAAGAGTCCTAGGGCAGACCCAGAAACTGTTAGCCAGGGGCCTAAGGGTGTTAAGGCTTCTGTTGTCAAGAATCCGGTTCCGCAGATAAAGAGGCCAGGGCCTTGGATAGATGGGGAAAGAAAGTTTATACTTCTTCCACTCTAGCCATGAGAGCTTTGAATTGCCAGTTTCACATGTTGAAATATCAAAATTATCTCCTTTCACAGTTGAAATCTAAGGTTGATGCTCTGGCGGAAGGTATTGATTGTAAAGAGTTACAAGATTTAGTGCATGTTTCTGAACAGGTGGGTAAGCATTCTTTGCAATGTGGTTTTGATGCTGTACAGGCCTCGTCTAGGGTGGCTGCCACTGGGTCAGTTCTTCGCAGGCATGCCTGGCTGAGGGATCAAAATTTATCTGACCATGTTAAAACTAGGATTTTGGATGCCCCTTTGCAATCTGATGTCTTGTTTGGTTCTCCTGTTGAAGCAGTTTTAAAGAAAATGGAAGACAAGGCTAAGTCTATGCAGACTGTTAAAGATTTTTTGCAGGTTCAGCCTCCAAAGTTTAGTAGAAATTGGCCTACTAAAGGGTGGACGTATCCTTCTTATGATTCCCAGTCTAGGGGTAGATCTAGACGTGGCAGGGGCAGAGGTCAGGGCTCTTTCAGGCCTAGAACAGGGAGATGTCCTTCATGGATGCATCTGCAGTCATAACAAGTGGGTTGTCCTGTCGTCAGGCAGCCCTTCAGTCGGCCGGATTCCAAAGTCCGGGTCCGGCTTCGACTGATGACGCACCCCCCCCGACGTCATCTCTGTTGGTCTTCGGGTATAAAGGCATCAGCCGACGCCATTTTCCTCAGTCTTTCTTGCCGCGTGGCGCCCGAAGCAGAAGCTGTTCGCAAGTGCCGGTCGGTCGGATCCAGAGATTACTTCTACCGAATACTACTTCAAAGACTTCTAAAGCTAAGTACCCCGTTGGGACTCTTTCTTGCCTCAGCCGATGTCAGAAAAAGTTAACAATTGTTTAAACTGTGGGAAACAAATACCTCATAAAGATTTCCACTCTTACTGTCTGCCTTGTTTAGGCCCAGCCCACGTAGCAGCCTGTTTGGCCTGTGCTTCTTTCAACCGACGAACTTAGGCGTCGGTCGGAGTTTGCAGAACAGTTTTTCGGTTCTGATTTTGCGTACATTATGCCGCCGGATCCTCCGACTACCCAATCTAGCAAAAACCGGAAAGATAAAGACCGACACTCGCGGTCCGCGGTTTCGCGAAACCATGGTCAAGCAAACGCGAGTGTCCCGGTTTCGGCGAAACCGAGAAAACTGAACAAAGTGCAGCTGAACCTATTCCTACAACTGAGGCCCCTGCTACAACTCTTGAAACGACTTCAGAAATTTTACCCACTACGGTGGTTGACTTATCAGACACCATCCCCTTGGATGTTTCTACCCCAGCACGTGGTGCTGCTAGGCCTCCAGCAGCCATGTCCATTAAGGCCTTCGCCAGGGCTAAAGCAGCCAAGACTACTAAAACAGTGCCTGTTAAACCACCCACATCCAGGCCCTCTTCTAGTTCTCAAATGCTTACTTTGGCAGAAGATTTAATTTCTTTAATTAGAGGATCTCAATCTCACCCAGACAGGGCCTCTCAGCCCCCAGAGAAGAGACCTAGGGCAGAGCCCCCTGAGCCAGTGTCCTCTGATGATTCTGCTGATGAATCAGACATAACTGACCAGCCAGAGGCTCCTTCCTCCAATTTTGAAGATTCTGATGCTGAAGAATCCATCCCAGCTGCTTCCCCACCAGAAGAATTCTCCTTTGGGGAAACCTTGCATGCCATGTGAGAACAGTTCCAATGGCAGCAACAGGATTTTTCAGACTCCAGAAAAAGACTTAGGACTTTTCTGCACCTCCCACAGCACAGGCCCTTAGCTATACCCCTGTTCACTCTGTGGTGGATGATGCTTTCAATGATGTTTGCTCCGCTCCAGATTCTTTACCCCTAGCCCCTGCCAAACCAGACAGATTTTACAGGGTGCCAGATACTCATCACCACCTTTACAAGGCTCCACTTGCAGACCCAGAAACTATATCCCAGGGCCCCAAGGCAGTAGCGCGACCATAGCTAAAAACCCTATTCCTTCTGAAAGGGAAGCAAGGTCAGTAGACAGATGGGGTAAAAAGGTCTACACTTCAGCTACTCTCTCAGCTAGAGCTTTAAACTGTCAGTTTCACATGATACAATACCAAGAGTTTATGCTGGATCAGTTAACTAAAAACTAACCACTGATGAATCTCTTGATAAGAAATATGTATTAGAGATGGTAAATAACATACAACAGGTTAGCAACCATTCCTTAAAATGTGGCTATGATGCACTGGAGGCTTCATTTAGATCAGCCATGACAGGCACAGTGATAAGAAGGCATGCATGGCTAAAGGAACAAGCTTTACCGGATCATGTTAAAGCTAAGTTGCTAGATGCTCCTATGGACAAGACAAGTTTGTTTGGTACATCTGCCCAGCAGGTTATGAAGAAAATGGAAGAAAAGGCAAAATCTGTTCAAACTGTTAAAGATTTCTTGCAGGTTCAACCCCAAGGTTTAGCAGGAACTGGCCTGCCAAAATTGGTCCTTTCCTGACTCCACAAAATTTCAAAGGGGCAGGAATAGACGTTCCAGAGGCAGAAACCAATCCAGAGGAGGTGCCTACAGAGGAAGACAGTGGCAAGGTAACAACAGAGGCACAGACACAGCCACTGCCACTACATCAACACAACCACAGTGACTTAACCCTAAATCCGCCTACCAGGGAACAAATAGCAGCTCCTCTAGGCGGAAAGTTAACCTTATTTTCAAAGAACTGGCACTACATAACAAAGGACAAGTGGATTTTACAAACCATAGATCAAGGTTACCGGTTTCACTTCCACACTTTTCCAGTCAAAAGAGGAATGCCAAATCTACCTCCAAATCAAAAAACAGAGGCTCTACGCCAGATAATGGAGTTGGCAAACATGAGAGCTGTGGAAAGAGTGCCAACAGCAGAGCAAGGAAAGGGGTTCTACTCCAGACTATTCCTAGTTCCAAGAAAGGAAAAAGTTGGAGACCAATTCTCGACCTGTCCACCTTAAATACATACATCATTGTCCCAAAATTCAAAATGCTGACCCTACAGCAACTTCTTCCCATGCTGGGCAAGGAGTCTTGGCTGGTAACTCTAGATCTCAAGGAGGCATACCTGCACGTCCCCATTCGACCAATCTGCAGAAGATACCTCAGATTTCTTGCAGGATCAGAGCACTATCAATTCTCAGCATTGCCTTTTGGCTTATCTACTGCCCAGAGTATTCACAAAATGCCTGGCATCAGTAATCGCCCATTGCAGACTTCAGGGAATTCAAATTTACCCATACTTGGACGACTGCCTGCTACAAGGGGACAACAAAAGCAAGCTGACAACAGATTTACAAAGGGTCATTTACTTGCTACAAGCACTGGGATACACAGTCAATTTACAAAAGTCAAGGCTGATACCATCCCAAACAAGGACATTCTTGGGCTGAATTGGACACAGTAAAACAAATGGCATTCCTGACTACAGAAAAACAAAAAACTCCCTCTACTTCTTGGCACTAACAAAACTGAACAAGTTAACAGCAAGAAAAGTACTGCAGGCCTTGGGCTTCATGGCATCATGCATAATCTTGGTTCCATTTGCCAGACTACATATGAGAAAACTACAGTGGTACCTAAAGAATTTATGGTCCCAACACAGACACAGTCTAGAAACAGAAATCCCACTAATTCCATGCTTAAAACAGGAGTTCCTATGGTGGGCTCAGGCATGCCAGTCAAACCCAGGCCTACCCTTTCGCAGATGTCAAGCAAGCCAGACCATCACAACAGACGCTTCAGACCTAGGATGGGGCCCACATGCTGGACAAATGCGTGCAAGGATTGTGGACACAGGATCAACTCCAACTGCACATCAACCTAAAAGAAATGCTGGCAGTAAAACTGGCAATCCAAAATTCAAACCATTTCTCAAGGAGGGCCAGTTGATGATAAGGACAGACAACACCACAGTCATGTGGTACATCAACAAACAGGGAGGCACTCATTCATACCCCTATGCAGAATGACCTTGGAGCTGTGGACCCTGGCACTCAGCTACAACATCCAGTTACAGGCAATATTTGTACCAGGGAAAGACAATACCCTAGCAGACATATTAAGCAGAACCACTGGATGCCCACGAATGGAAGCTTCACCGGACATCTTCAAGACCATCTCAAAGAAATGGGGAATGCCACAGATAGACCTATTCGCATCACCTCTCAATCACCAGCTCAAAAATTCTGCACAAGGACATTCCACCCATTAGCATGGAAAGTGGATTCGCTCTCTTTCAACTGGAAAGGCCTAACAGCATATGCATTCCGCCTCTTCCTCTGATACACAAGGTACTACTGAAAATCAAGGAAGAACGTCCAAGGATAATCCTGATAGCTCCAAACTGGCCAAGACAACACTGGTACCCACTACTGAGGAGCATGTCTCGAACAATATGTGGACAATTCCCTGATGCCCTTGATGTTAACGCAGAACAACTACAGCATCATACATCCAAACCTAAAACCTTGCAACTGACTGCATGGAACATCACATAACAGCAGCTATTCCAGAACTTTCCCAAAGAGTTAAAGACATTATTCTTGAAGCACGCAGACCTTCAACAAGAAGGAACTATGCTGGAAAATGGAAAAGGTTTGTCATCTGGAGTACGGAAAGAGGAAAAGATGTGTCAAACATAGATATGCCTAACATTCTGGAGTATCTGGCGAACTTCTTCATTCAGGCCTGTCCTACTCCTCCATCAAGATACATGCATCAGCTATTTCAGCAGAATACAGCTTTGATACACCTGTTTTTCGCACCCTTTGCTCAGGCAATTCCTCAGAGGAATCAAGAATGTAAAACCTCCAAGGAAACCACCATTACCAGCTTGGGATTTAAACTTTGTGCTAGAAAAGTTGACACTAGCACCCTTTGAACCAGCAGCAACAGCAGACCTACAACACCTGTCATGGAAAACTGCTTTCCTACTGGCAATTACTTCAGCAAGGAGGGTTTCAGAACTACAGGCCTTAATGGCAGTGCAACCCTTCCTAATCTTCCACCAAGATAGAGTGTCCATGAGGACTAATCCTACATTTATGCCTAAGGTGGTATCCAGACTGTCTTTAAACCAGGCAATCCACCTACCTACCTTCTTTCCCAACCCACAAAACAGAGGGAAAGAATACTGCATACCTTGGATGTACATAGACAGCTACGCTACTACTTGGACAGAACAAAAATAGCAGGAAGACTGACCAACTTTTGTAGCCTATGCAACAGGAAGGGAAGGAAAAGCTATTTCCAAACAGACAATCTCCAAATGGATAGGAAATTGCATACGCTTCTGTTACTCCTTCCATGGAAAACCAATTCCACAGAACATAAGACCTCACTCTACAAGGGCAACAGCCACTACCACAGCCTTCTTACGAGGAGTGGCAACCAAAGACATTATTGAGGCGGCTACTTGGACCTCTGTGCATACATTTGCCAAGCATTATAATTTGCCTCTATATTCCAGATCCCGAGCAGGGTTTGCCACTGCTGTACTGCAAGGGATCCTAAACACACCATAATCTATTTTTATCCTCCTCCCCTAGTTGGCTATGGTATTCTACCCACTTGTTATGACTGCAGATGCATCCATGAAGGACATAGTACAGTTTTGTACCTACCATAAATGTAGATGTCGAACTGGATAGCATCTGCAGTCAGGATTACCCCCTCCATCCCTCTGTGGTACTCCTAGGGTGTTTACCCTTCTAATAGCTAGCTGTTGGGGAGTCTTTTATGGTGTATTTGTTTGTGTATATGTACATACATGCTTATTGTTGTGTTTACCTCTATCTATTTGGAAACATTGGCATCTATCCAAATTTTAGCCTGCAAGAGGGCTACTGGCATCTGGGGCAAGAAACACTGAGGAAAATGGCGTCGGCTGATGCCTTTATACCCGAAGACCAACAGAGATGACGTCGGGTGGAGTGCGACATCAGCCGAAGCCGGACCCGGACTTTGGAATCCGGCCGACTGAAGGGCTGCCTGACGACAGGACAACCCACTTGTTATGACTGCAGATGCTATCCAGTTCGGACATCTACATTTATGGTAGGTACAAAACTGTACTTTCTCCTGCACAGTCTTTGGGTGAGGGCAGGGGTCAGTCCTTTCGTAAACAGACCCAATGACCTACCTTTTCAGCTGCCAGAACCTTCTCGCCTGGCAGCACCTTTGGGAGGAAGATTGGCACTTTTCAAAGAAAATTGGAGTTTGATCACCCAAGACAGATGGGTACTGGATATCATACATCACGGTTACAGGTTTTATTTCCATACCTTGCCTCCTTTCAAAGGCATGCCAGACATTCCTCCTCAACAAAGAATAGAGGCTCACAAGCAAATTTCTCTGTTACTCCAAATAGGGGCCATACAGCCAGTTCCTATGCCAGAAAGGGGCCTAGGATTTTATTCACGCCTGTTCCTAGTACCAAAGAAGGGGAACACGTGGAGACCAATTTTGGATTTGTCTATCCTCAACACTTATCTGGACATTCCCAAGTTCAAAATGTTGACGTTGCAGCAGCTTTTACCTCTGCTGGGCAAAGATCATTGGATGGTAACTTTGGATCTCAAGGAGGCTTACCTTCATGTTCCTATCAGACTAAGTTGCAGGAAGTATCTGCGTTTTCGAGCTGGGACTTCTCACTATCAGTTCTCTGCATTGCCCTTTGGCTTATCTACTGCGCCCAGAGTGTTCACGAAAGTTCTGGCTCCAGTGATAGCTTTCTTCAGGCTAAAAGGAATACAGATCTATCCTTATTTGGACGACTGCCTGATTCTGGCTCAAGGAAGGGAAGAGCTTCTTCAACATTTGGAATATGTGATAGCAGTGCTAAGATGCCTGGGGTATTCTGTGAACGAAATAAAGTCCAGTCTAGTACCCTCTCAGGACATGTGCTTTCTGGGTGTGAGACTGAATACAGCATCCCAGATGGCCTTTCTAACCCCGGACAAACAAAAGAGTCTATCCCTTTACTTCCATCAACTATCTCATCAGTCCGGGCTGACTGCAAGGACAGTCCTTCAAGCCTTAGGGTTCATGGCATCTTGTATTCTGGTGCTTCCCAATGCCAAACTGCATATGAGGAAGTTGCAATGGTATCTCAAAAATGTATGGACACAGCACTGCCAGGATCTGGACACTGTCATTCAAATAATACCTTGCATTCAAAAGGAATTTTTGTGGTGGGCTCAGGAATGTCACCTAAACAAGGGACTCTCTGTGACCCGCCAGAGGCGAGTCAGATTTTAACGACAGATGCCTCAGACAAAGCTTGGGGAGCTCATCTAAATGGAAAGTGGATACAAGACAAGTGGCCTGCCAGACTACAACATCTACATATCAACATGAAGGAGATGTTAGCAGTCCAGTTTGCATTAATAGCTTTCAAGGATTTACTTCTTCCAGGGCAGGTGTTGATTCTAACAGACAACACAACTGTCATGTGGTACATCAACAAGCAAGGGGAACACATTCTTATCCTCTATGCAGGCAAGCAATGATTTTGTGGGAGACTGCTCTCAGTTTACAACTAAGTCTTCAGGCAAGGTTTCTGCCGGGAGCACAGAACTCCTTAGCAGATGTGTTAAGCAGACAAATCATGGATCCCCACGAGTGGAAACTGGATCTTCATGTATTTCAGAAATTGACAGTGTCCTGGGGAACTCCAGACATAGATCTGTTCGCTTCTCCACTAAACCACCAGCTGCCAAAGTTTTGCACAAAGCGGTTTCATCCCACAGCTTGGAAAGTGGATGCTCTTTCTTTCAGTTGGAAAAATCTTCATGTGTATGCCTTTCCACCTCTGCCTCTCCTCCCAAAGGTACTTCTGAAGGTCAGACAGGACAAGCCAAGGATGATTTTGATAGCTCCAGATTGGCCTCGACAGCACTGGTACCCATTACTGAGAAGTCTAGTGGAAGCCTCCATGGCCTTTGCCTTTGATTCCACATCTGTTGTCCCAGGAGGACAGTCATTTGCTCAATGTCAAACTTCACTCTCTTCACCTAACAGCATGGCATATTCTGTTTTAAACCATAGAGGGTCTCAACTTCCACAACAAGTTTTGAATGTGATTTTGGAAGCTAGAAGGCCTAGTACAAGGAAAGTGTACGCAGATAAATGGAAGAGATTTTTATTTTGGAGTGCAGCTAAGGATTTGGATGTTTCTGAGCCTGATTTAAGTGTGGCTCTTCAATATCTTACTGAGTTATTGGACAAAGGTTTGTCCTTCTCTTGTATTAAGATTCATGCTGCAGCAATTTCAGCTCACTATGATTGTGACCCACCATTGTTTTCTCATCCTTTGTTCAAGCAATTTCTTAGAGGGGCAAAGAATATAAGACCCCCACAAAGGGCTCCTACTCCTGCTTGGGATCTCAATTTTGTGTTGGAGAAACTCACTCTACAACCTTTTGAGCCTGCAGCTACTGCTGAGTTGAAATATTTGTCATGGAAGACTGCTTTTTTGTTGGCCATTACCTCTGCAAGAAGGGTTTCTGAATTGCAGGCCCTTATGGCAGTTGAGCCTTTCTTAATTTTCCATAAGGATAGGGTATCTTTACGCACTAATCCTTCCTTTATGCCTAAAGTGGTTTCTAGTGTGGCTTTAAACCAAACTATTCATTTGCCTACTTTTTATGCAAATCCCCAAACTAAAGGGGAAAAGATTTTGCACACTTTAGATGTACACAGGCAGTTGCGATATTATTTGGACAGAACTAAAGGGTTCAGACAATCTCAGCAGTTATTAGTTTCTTTTGCTTTGTGCTCTCAGGGCAAGCCCGTGTCAAAACAAACTATTTCTAAGTGGATTGGATTTTGCATTGCTTTCTGTTATTCCCATCATGGCAAAGAGATTCCAGCTGGGATTAGGCCTCATTCCACTAGGGCTACTGCCACTTCAACAGCTTTTGAGGGGGTGGCTACTAAGGATATTTTGGAGGCAGCCACTTGGAGTTCAGTGCATACCTTCTCTAGGCATTACCACCTTCCACTGTACTCTAAATCCAGGGCTGGGTTTGCCACTGCTGTGTTGCAGGGCATTTTGGCAGCTCCTGCTTCATTATAGTTTAGCCATCCTCCCTTTCCTCTGCTTTGGGATTCTACCCAAGTGTTAGGACTGCAGCAATGTGAGATGAAGAACATAGTACAGTTTTGTACCTACCATAAATGTAGATGTTCGAAGATCCACATTGCTGCAGTCCAATTTACCCTCCCTCCTTCCCCTCTGTAGTTTGAGGTGGTTGTGGGGGTTGGGTTAACCATCTGAGGTATATTGCATATTGTATATATTGTATATATTGTACATATTTTTGGTTGTTTAGTTGTTGTCTATGGGTTTTGACCTTTCTTTTAGGGTCTTCTGACATCTGGGGCAAGAAAAGACTGAGGATATGACATCGGTCATGCGCATTTGTACCCTGACGTTCTGATGTCAGTCAAATGCGCCTTGACCTACGTCAGCCTTATACTCTGATATTCGGGCCGACCGAGGGACAGCAGACTACCCAAGTGTTAGGACTGCAGCAATGTGGATCTTCGAACATCTACATTTATGGTAGGTACAAAACTGTACTTTTAACCATGTTAGAGGGTTGTGATCTGTCATAACAGTGAACTTCCTTCCATACAGATAAGGCTGAAGTCTCTGCAATGCCCACACTATGGCTAGACATTCCTTTTCTACAGCTGCATAGCATTCCTCCCTAGGTTGGAGCCTACGACTGAGATAAACCACTGGGTGCTCTTCCCCCTCTGAAGAAATCTGGCTAAGTACAGCCCCCACCTGCACAACAAATTATTTGCTGTAATCTGGACTGGCTAACACAGGGGGGACCTCCCAAAGCTTCTTTAAGCTTCTGCAATGCCTGCTCACATGCTGGGGTCCACAGTACCTTATCTGGCCTGTTCTTCCTTGTCAGGTCTGTGAGGGAAGCAGCTATGGTACTGTAACTGCGGACAAACTTTCTGTAGTACCCTGCTGTCCCTAAAAATGCCCTCACCTTTTTAGTAACAGGTGCAGGCCATGCCTGAATGGCTTTCACTTTGGCAGGTTCTGGCCTTATCTTTCGACTCCCCACTCTATGTCCTAGGTAGGAGACCTCTACCATACCCACCTGACATTTGCTCGGCTTAATGGTCAACCCTGCCCTCTGTACTCTGCCCAGCACCTCCCTGACATGCTGAAGGTGCTCTGGCCTGGAATGGCTGTAGATGGCAATATCATCTAGGTAAGCAAGGGCAAACCCTCCTACTCCTGCTAGGATACGATCTACCAGCCTCTGGAAAGTCGCGGGGGCATTCTTCATCCCAAAGGGCATCTTTGTGAACTCATACAAGCCAAAAGGAGTCACAAAAGCTGACTTCCGTCTAGCACTGGGAGTCAAGGGCACCTGCCAGTAACCCTTGGTAAGATCAATGGTTGTAAGATACTTAGCCCCACCCAGCTGCTCTAGGGCCTCAGCTGCCCTAGGCATAGGGTAAGCATCCGACTCTGTGTGACTATTTAATTTCCTGTTGTCCACACAGAACCTGGTGCTGCCATCCTTCTTTGGCCCCAGCACCACTGGGGAGGCCCAGGGACTGTTGGACTCTTGAATCACCCCTAGTTCCAACATTTCCTGTACCTCCTACCTCAGGGTCCGTCTGACTCTCTCAGGCACCCTATAAGGGGCCTGCCTAATAGGCCTTTGGGGTCCTGTAGCCACCTGGTGCTGCACCAGGTGGGTGCACCCTGGTTTCCCAGTGAACATGTGCCCAACTTCCTGCAACACTGCTCAGATTTCTTGAACCTGGGTAGGAGATAGCTGCTGTGGGACATTGCTACCCCTTCCACTGTGGTGTCAGCCCAAGCCTCATTGAGATCAGTCCCCAGATCTCCCTCAGACTCCTCCTGCAATCCACTGCAAATGCTCAGCACAAGGGCCTCCCTATCATGGTAAGGTTTCATCATGTTAACATGGTCCAAGTTGTGCCCTGCTGTATGCCTAGCAGTTTCACCATGTAGTTAACATCACATCTGAAGTAGGAATGTTCATTTGTCAGCAACCTGTGGGTTACGGATCCGATATCGGATCCGAGCCGGCAACTTCTTTCAAGCTAATGGATCCGAGCTCCTCCCTTCACCCATAATCCCCTGCTAACCCCCCATGACCCCAGATCTAGTTTGCCGCATTTGTGATAGCTGGATCCTCTTCAGAGCTCCGCAGATAAGTGAAAAAAAGTTAACTTTTTTTCTACATTTTTCGTCAGAAATTAATTTTTTATTTTAAATTAATACTTTTAAAGTGTGTATGAGTTAGGTTCCCTATATTTTAATTAATACCCTCCCTTCGCTGGTCGCTAGTGTGTGTGTGTGTTGAGTGTCTTTTGGGGCCTGTGTGTGTGCAGTTGTTTTATTCCTTTTTAGTTTTTAAAAAAAAAAGGGGGGGGGTGGCTGAGGCCCCAAAAGCCATATTTTCTAAATGTACCGAGTGTGGCCATAAGCTCTCCCCGGCTGATGGCCACACTCGGTGCGTTCGGTGCCTTGGGGTTGAACACCTCTCCTCGGGCTGTACTATCTGTGCAGCGTTCAACCCCAGGGCACTGAAAGAACGGAGGTCGAAGCTGGTCCTGACGGGACTTCTACCCCCAGATTCAGCTTCGGCCTCCGCTACCTCTGCTACTCCTGTGGCTCCATCACAGCCTGTGGTGGTTGCCACTCCTGCCCTCCTGCCTCCGACTGGGACTCAAACTCCCGCTAAAGTGTCGGAGGACAGGAGGCCAGGAGGGAGAAACGGAGGGAGAAGCACCACAAGCGGCGGGCTGAGACCTCCGTTTCGGCCCCGCCAGCTAAGCGGGCTTCTCCCTCCATTGCTTCTAGGTCTCCTCCTCCTCGGCTCCGATCCCCTTCTTTCTCCCCGGGACCCGAGGAGGAGGAGACCCGATCTCCGTCGAGGTCATCGAGGCGGCATTCCAGGCCTGCCTCGGTGGCCTCTTCGAGATCCACATTCAGTTTATCTGATGCAGACTTGGACCGGATGATGCAAAGATTCATCCAGGCCCAGCTGCAGATGGGAGTGCTCTTGCCTCCCCCCTCCTCAGGGGGGGAGCTCAACACCTTTTTTCCACCCAATTGCTCCTTCTCCGACCCGCTACCCGGGTTCGGAGCGCTCGGAGCCGAGTAGCCTTGGAGCCGGGGGTGGGTCAGCGGCGACAGTACTTTGTACTTTGGATCCGACCCTACCCTTGAGTCTATCGGATCCGACCTCTCGGAGCCGTTGTCCGAGCTTCGGATCCGGGGGATTCATTGTGCCTTCGGCTCCGTCCAGGTCGGAGCGCGCTGGTCCCTCGGATCCAACGGTCTCGGCGCCGGCTCCGATCCCTTCATCGGATCTCAGTGGGAGCCGACTTTCGGATCCATTGGAGAGTGGCTGTCCCTCGGCATTCAGTGTTGTGGAGAGGGCTCTGTTGAGAGCATCCGGACCCCCGGTCCTTGCATCGACTCCTCCCTGCTGGACCAGGCTTCCATCACCCGGCCAAAGGGACAGCCTGCTTCGATGTCACAGATAGTTCCATTGGAACAAGATGTTGCTGGCGAGGCCTCCTCGGACAGTCCCCCCCCGAGGAAGCTCCCTGCAAGCATAAGTGCAAAAGGAGGCACGTGGACTCCCCCGAGTCCTTAACCGAGGACACGGACTTGGAGGAAGGGGAAGGCTCCCCAAGATCACCCCCTTGAGGATGTCTCCTTTGGAGACATCATGGAGATGCTGAGAATCAGAGGTGGGTGGTCTGCCCCCAAGTCTTCCTCTGATGAGTCCGTGTTTCTGGAGGCATTCGAGGCAGGCCCGTCTACCTCCTGGGTGTCCCCTCCAGCCGATCCCCTGGTGGACCTTATTACCACCAGGGCATGGAAGGATCCGGACACCATGGAGCCAATACCCAAGCGACCGGATAGGATTCTTAGCCCCCCCTCAGACTGGTCACATTGGAGTAAGGGCCCCCCTGTAGATGCCATGTTGACGGCGGCAGCCACAAAGAGGGAATTGGCTCAGGAGAGTCCCTCAGTCCATCCACAGAGCAGAGTCCCATTTGATGGATCGCTTAGGGAAGCGAGTCTTTAGTTCAGCGACCTTCTCAGTAAGGTCTCTGAACTATATGGCACATGTCATCAGGATGCAGTGGGATCTTATCAAAGAATACGCTGCATCCCCCACTGAGTCCATGTCGGAGGAGGATAAACAATTGTACTCCACCCGAATGGCCACTCTGAGATCTATTTCAAACACCTCTATGCGGCTGTTGTCCCAAGCCACAGAGGGAGCCGCTAGGGCCAGCGGAGCAGGCCTAGTCATGAGACGTCAGGCCTGGCTCCATCATTGCGACTTTACGGAGCCCTTTAAAGCGTCCTTTTAACGCCCTTTGATGGTTCTGCCCTTTTTGGCAAAACAGTTCGCGAGACGCTTGTCCAGAGCGAGAAGGACGGGAAGACATTGTCTGCCGTCGGAGTCCGCTTCTCTGCTCCCCAGCGGTCCTTTTCAAGGAACCAAAAGGGTCAGAAGAAGATGTGGTTCCGGAAATCACAACATTCCCAACCAACTCCGGACAACCAGTCCTATCGTGGCAGAGGTGGACAGGGAGGACATCGCCCCAGGGGCAGAGGGGCTCCGAGAAATTTTGGGTCCAGAAAACCTTTCTCTGAACGGCCCGCGCAGCAGCCCTGAGGGGTTGCCCGGCTGCTCCACTCTGGAGGCAGTCGGGGGGGCGTTTTTCGAAGCATCTAGCGGCATGGGAGTCCATCACAACAGACCGCTGGGTGCTTCGCATCATATCCAGAGGGTACAAAATACCAATCCTTCATGTCCCCCAATCCAAGAACCTCCCCGATGTACCACCCAATCAGAGGGAGGCCGCAGCCGCAGAAATACAGCAGCTGCTAAGAAAAAGAGCCATCCAGCCCGTCCCCCAAGACCAGCTCGGGTTAGGGTTCTACTCCAGGTTCTTTTTGGTGCCAGAAAAGACGGGGGATCTGAGACCCATCCTAGACCTTTCCCGCTTGAACCTGTCAGTAACCAAGGAAAAATTCCGAATGGTCACTCTTCAATCTATCCCTCCCCGTTTTGAGGGAGAACGATTGGATGTGCTCTATAGACCTCAAGGATGCGTATTACCACATCTTAATGGACAAATGATCCAGGAGGTTCCTTCGCTTCCGGCTGGGAGCCAGTCACTACCAGTTCAGGGTCCTTCCCTTTGGCCTCACCACAGCCCCCAGGGTGTTCATCAAAGTGTTAGCAGTGATTGCGGCCCACCTGAGACTCCAGGGAATTCAGGTCTTTCCGTACCTGGACGACTGGCTCCTGACCGCACCAACAAGGCATCTACTTTGCTCGGCCAGAGACTTCTTTCTCCATTTAGCCCCACAATTAGGCATTACTATCAATGTCGGCAAATCCCTACTGGCTCCAACACAGATCATAGAATTCATAGGTGCCAGAATAAACACCAGAGATTTGCGAGCCTTCCTAACTGCCGAGAGAATCAGAAATCTACAACTTCATGTGCGGGCTATCCTTCATTCAGAGGCTTCACCAGCGGAATTGATCCTGAGGGCACTAGGCTCCATGGCAGCAGTGATTACACTCCTTCCATGCACCCGTTTGAACATGCGAGTCCTGCAGTGGACTCTGTTAGTGCAATGGTCCTTCCTATCCCTTCCTCTCCACCATCCCATTGCTTTCAGCAAGGCTTGCAGAAGGGCGCTACTATGGTGGCTCCAAGCACCGAACTTCCATACGGGCCGTCCCTTTTGCACCTCTCCCCCTATTGCCACTGTGACCACGGACGCTTCCCGCCTCGGTGGGGGGGGGCATTACTCAGGCAGGACAGTCCAAGGCACGTGGAACGATACAGAGACCTCCCTGCATATCAACGTTCTGGAGATGAGAGCAGTGCTGTTGGCGTTGCAAGCACTTCAGAGCTTCCTCCCCACAGGAATGATTGCAATTCACTCGGACAACATGTCAGTGGTCTAGTATATCAACAAACAGGGGGGAACCAGATCTTATCCTCTTTGCCGCGAAGCCATGAGAGTGTGGGAATGGGCGATCTCCACCAACTGCTTTCTGATTGCAACACACATTCCGGGGAGGACCAACATCCTAGCGGACAAGCTCAGCCGCACCCTTCTTACCCCCTACGAGTGGTCTCTCAATCCTGTAGTAGCGAAGCAGATATTCGCAACATGGGGGCAACCCTGCTGCGATCTTTTTGCATCTCCATCAAACGCCAAATGCGACAATTTCTTCGCTCTAATCCCCCCACCAGGGGAATCTCCAAGAGACGCTCTGGTGCATGCTTGGCCACCCGGTCTACTCTATGCCTATCCTCCTCTTCCAATGATGATACAACTCTTACAGAAAGCCTCGCAGTTGGGGAGCAAGATGATTCTCATTGCCCCATTCTGGCCTCGACAAATTTGGTTCCCTTACCTGTGGTCTCACCTTGTGAATCTTCCTTGGATTCTAGATCCCATTCCGGATCTCATCTCCCATCCATTGGACTTGCCAACTCCAAACCTGGACAATCTGAAACTGACAGCTTGGTTGCTCCAGTTCCACTCCTAGTTAGGACTCCCGGTATCTCTTCACCAGTCAAAGCCATCCTCGTGGCAGCACATAAGCCCTCCACCAAGAAAGTATATCACAGCAAATGGAAACGTTTTTCCATCTGGGCAGAGAGCCGCGATCTAGATCCCTTTACGGCTCCTCTTCCATCCATTTTAGACTTCCTAACTGAACTCTTTCAAGAAGGCGCTAGTTGTTCAACTGTCAAAGTACAATTGGCAGCCATTTCTCATTATCATGTGGGACATGATACAGGACCCTTGATGTCAGCCAAATTGTGTAAAACCTTTCTCAAGGGTACCTTTTTACTTAGACCCCCTGTAAAAGAAGCCGTACCCCCATGGGATCTTATTTAGTTCTTCAAACCTTGACTGCTCCACCCTTTTAACCCGCTGCTTCAGTGGATCTCAAATTCTTATCATGGAAAACAGCATTCCTTTTAGCCATTACTTCAGCGAAAAGAGTGTCGGAACTTCAGGCTCTTTCTGTAAAGCCTCCATACCTGATTTTTCACCCTGATAGAGTGTACCTCAGGATCAACCCCTCCTTTCTTCCCAAGATAGCATCAGAAACCAACATAAACCAATCCATAAATTTACCGGTTTTCTTCCCTAAATATCAAAATAAGGGTGAATACAAGCTGCACTCATTGGATGTTCATAGGCAGGTTCGTTTTTATACCCATAGGACGGCTGGCCATAGACAATCCGACCAGCTGTTCGTTTCCTTTGCCAAATTTAACTTGGGGAAAGCTATCTCTAAAGTATCTTTATCTCGCTGGATTTCCCAATGTATCCTGCTAGCTTATCAAGCCTCGGGTAGACCCACACCAGAAGGAGTTTGTGCTCATTCCACTTGCTCCATTTCTACTTCTGCGGCTTTCAAGTCTAGAGTTCCTTTGGATGATATTTGTTCTGCAGCCACTTGGGCTTCATCTCATACCTTTATCAACCACTACAAGCTAGACCTGCTTTCTAGAGGGAGAGCATCCTTTGGCTCTGTGGTGCTTCGTAATATCCTTCCATGATGGCCACCCAGGGTGCAGGTAACTGGGAACTCTGTCCCACAGGTTGCTGACAAATGAACATTCCTACTTCAGATTTAGAAGTTATGTACTCACCATAACGTTCCATCTGAGTAGGTAGTTCATTTGTCTGCAACCATCCCCCCCTCCTTCCCCCTGACCTTCTTTGGATCTATTAGTTTTAGATATCCTTTCTTGGATATATTTGGAGAGGCAAACTCGATCTGAGGTCATGGAGGGTTAGCAGGGGATTATGGGTGAAGGGAGGAGCTAGGAGCTTGGATCCATTAGCTTGAAACAAGTTGCCGTCTCGGATCCGATATCGGATCCGTAACCCACAGGTTGCAGACAAATGAACTACCTACTCAGATGGAACGTTATGGTGAGTACATAACTTCTAATTACTTTTCATACCACCTTGTAGGGTCCCTCCCAAGCTGCTTGCAGCTAGTTGTGTCTGACAGGAATGAGAACCATTACCTGCTACCCCACAGCATACTCTCTAGCGCGAGCATTTCTGTCATACCACACCTTTTTCTGTTGTTGGGCTTCTGCCAGGTTCTCCTGGACCAAACCCATGAGTTCCCTGAGCCTTGTCCTAAGATTTAGGACGTATGCCACAACAGACTCCTTGTGAGACTGGCACTCACCTTCCCACTCATCTCGAATTAAATATAGAGATCCCCTCACCCTATGCCCATAAAGCAACTCAAAGGGTGAAAAACCTGTGGATTCCTGGGGAGCCTCTCTGTAAGCAAACAGATGGTGCAAATATTTGTCCCACTCCCTCTTAAACTGATATGCAAATGCCCATAGCATGGACTTGATTGTAGAGTTTAACCTGTCAACAAGACCATTAGTCTGGGGATGGTCTTCATGTGCTTCACCCCACAGGACTTCCACAGACAAGCCAGCAGGTCTGACATGAAATCAGCACCTGTCAGTCAGTATTTTTTTTGGGAAACTTACTCTGCTGAAAATATCTAACAAAGCATTTGCCACCTTCTCTCTCTCAATGGAAGACAAAGCCACTGCCTCAGGGTATTGTGTAGCATAATTCAATACCACTAGGATATACTTTTTCCCTGTGGAACTTGGGGTACTCAGAGGACCCATAATATCCATAACTACCCTCTGAAATGGCTTCTCAATCAGAGGCAAGGGCATCAAAGGAGTTCTCACCTTGTCTCCTGCCTTGCCTACCTTTTGGCACTGCTCACAGGTCCTGCAGTACCCTGTTACATCTCTGGAAATTCCAGGCCAATAGAAGTTCTGCATACTACGCCTCTTTGTACGTTTTATGCCCATATGACCTGCAAAGGGAATATCATGGGCTATGGCTAGAAGCACTAGATGGTAGGCTCTAGGCACTACCAACTACTGTACTCTCTCACCTTCTAGCCTTCCTCAGGGATCCATTGTTTGTATACTAACACTTTGTCCCAGTATACAGATTCCCCCTTTACTTGAGAATCAGGTGCCTCCCTAGCTACCTGCCTCAGGCCTTGCAATGTAGGGTCTGAGAGCTGAGCCTCTCAAAACTCTCTCCTTGTAACCCTTCCCAGCTCTCCTTTCACAGGAAGTCTGGCATCCTCTAACGGTGCCTCACTGTCAGCCTGGGCACTACTACTCACCTCTACCTTTGCAGTCACTCTGTCGAAGGGACCATCAGTACCCATAAGCAGCTGTGGCTCACATTCAGTCCACTGCTACAGAGTAGCTTCCTCCCTGAAGTAACCACCTTACCAGTCCTTGCTGCAAGTATGCGGTCTGTCTGGGTCTCCCCCAGGCTACCAGACCCTCATGCTTGTCTCCTAGCCTGACCACGTGTAACTGCATAAGCACATGGCACTGCCTCATCCAAATCCTTCCCTCTCAAGACATCTGAAGGATGGTAGTTTAGGACCCCTGTTGTCTCAAGACAACCTACTATTGGCATTTTGTCTTTCCCATGTACTGGCTCCCTCACCTTTGGTTCCCCACCTTGCCTCAGTTGACACCTGTATGCCACATGACCCCACTGGTTGCATTCAAAACATTTAACCCTAGCTCATGGACGTGTACCTGGATTAGTTGGCTTCCCCTGCTACTGGCAGATTCTGTCGTGGCAGTCTATGCTACCCACCATGGGTTCCTTGAGACCCATGAGCAGTACTGGGGGTCCCCGTTTTGTGCAGGGCTGCCCTGCTTGCCAGGTATAGGTCTCCCTCCTTCCCCAACTCATCTGAAGTAGCACATTGTCTATCAGCTAACCAGATCCTCATGTCCTCAGGCAAAGTGCTAAGGGCTTGTTCCCTCACCAAAACGTCTGCCAGCCCTTCAAAAGTCTTACCCACCTACGGAAATAAGTGCTCAATTCATTAACATATTCACACACACTTTCATCTGTCTTGTGTCTATGCTCACAAAACCTTTTCCTATACATTTCAGATGTTAGCATAAACAGTTCTAAAAGACATTTCTTTACAACAGTATAATCAAAACATGCAGTGTCAGACATTTTGGATAATGCAGTTACAGCTTTACCATGGAGTAAGGGGGTCAGGAAACGTACCCAGAGCCCTTGGTCAACTTCATACTGTTTACATACCCCCTCAAACATATGAATGAAACTATCAAAATTATCCCCTTCTTTAAACTGAGGAAGAAATTTACTGACGTTTTGTGCTTCTGGAGTCCAGTTACTCCCTTCCCCATTAACTCCATGACTCTGGCGAAGAGTCAGCATCTCCTTCTCATGCTGCATCTGCTTTTCTTTTTCCTCAGCTTGCAGACGTAACAGTTTCTCATTCTCCTCCGCCTGCAAATGTCGCAATCTCTCATTTACTTAAAATTCCACACGCCTGGCCTCCAACTCAAGTCTCTTTAGCTCCAGCTGGATTTTTAAGTCCACTGCAGAAAGGTTGAGCTGTCCAGTCTGAGGGAATTATATCTCCACTGCCAGTCTGATTGTCCTCCTGGTTGATGTTTTCTGATGCAGTTGAAATCAGGTCTGCCTTAGTCAGGTTTCCATGCATCAGACCCCTAGCCTGGCACATCTCCATCAGCTGGCTCCTGGTCAGCTTTCCATACTCCTCTGCTGACATGTTGCCTGCTCACCCTGACTAACTAAGCTAACAAAAGAAATAAAACAATTGTGATCTGAACTCTGAGTATTCATTGTGTGGCTGATTTAGAGTACAAAACACCTCCAAATTTAACTATACACAAGCTACAGGATTCACTTTACCCTCACCACTACAAGCCAATTAGTATTTGCCAACTAATTAATATGTGATGTGGATATCCCACTGCTGCCAAACACAAATGTGAGGATATCCCAACCACTGCCACCACAAATGTGAGGTGGATATCCCACCACTGCCACCAATTAATATGTGACACCCGTGCCCTGGCCCAGCAATCAAGGAGCTTCAATCCTCACCACTAACACCAGAGAAGACATCTCATATATGAGGAAAGGATAACAAATACACACAGTAAAGTGCAATTTCCCTTAAGAGCACACAGAGATCAGTCAGTCTAGGGCTGGTCGCTCCCTTGCTCCCCAGGTCCCCAATAAGACTCCCCACTGGCACAGCTATAGGGTCCAGAGCTTAGCCTAGCTGGGCAAGCTACAATCTCCAGCACCCTCTCTGTCCAACCAGTGCTTCGTGTCCCTACCCAAGTAGCTGACACACACACTTTGGGATAAGAGGTTATATGACCACACAGACACTTCTGAGGAAGGCTGGCACAGGTTCTCCAGCTGTGCCCCTTTTACCCAGACTATACGGTAGTAATTACTGCCACCACCCAGCTAATATTATTAGCTACCCAAAGGCCCTTAAAAGGGTGTCCAATTATTACTGTGCAATATTATTATCCAGTTGGTAAGTGTGACTAATCAGTCAAGGCTTATTAGAGTGGCTTTGTACAATGAATTCTATAAATATGCAGTGTATTCTAGAGCTCAACATATCTCTACACAAACCAGCCACAGCTATAAAAGGTTTTAAAATATTTAATAATAAATAATTAAAACCACAAGACAGTACTTTCTACTACACAGTCAGTGCTAGTCAAGAGAGTTCAGAGATCACACAAATACTTACAACTGTACTACTGATTTATTTTGACATTACAGAAAAACACAGTCTAAACTTTATAATTCCTTGCTAATCTAAAAGAAAACACAAGTTTCATAGTTTAGTACTAGTTTAGTACTTAAGACAGCAGGCAAAGTGCTGAGTTGGGTAGTCAGACAAAAATGCTTAATAAATCTCTGGTTCTCACTGTTTAAATTGAAACTGCAGTTCTGATAAAACATTAATTACATCATCTTTTACACTTTCCTGGTGTTCCCAGGCTGACAGAAACTGCATTTACATTCTTTTACACTTAGAGCAATAAAGGACATTCCACATGTAAATTCTGGTCATTAATTTTAGCCTTAAAACAATAGGCAGGATGCTTACTCCAGACTCATTGACTCCAAATTCTAACTTCAAAGTAATTTTAATTTCAAAGGACCAACAAGAAATGCTTGACTTAGCTTTCTTTACAGCAGAGGGCAATGTTGCCACATTGTTTTAAATTCAACAGTTCACATTTACCAATGATAGAATTATCTGCACAATTCTATCTGGCTCGGCTGGCAGACTTCACCCATCTCTTCCAGTCTTCACAGCTACTATCATCAGTTGTTATTATCTTCAGCTAAAGAAATTTATTTAAAGATTGAGGGAAAATGAATACTCTTAGATAATGAGATTTAGAACTAACAGTCTTTCAACTTTTGTAAACAATTTTTGCATTTTACTTTGAAGGGTCTTTGCATTTTAGTTCATATCTCAAGAGGACTTTCAGTGGATAGTTATTTTTTCTTGATCTTGAGCTCCCACGTTTGATCTTGGACATCTTTGCTGAGCATACCAGATCATCCTGCATTGGCATTATGAAACATAATCTCTCAGTATGCTTAGTTTTCCCATGTCATCACCCTCTTCCTGTAATTAATTTAAAAAATGAACAAGATGCATCCCAGCATATC